>NW_009943974.1:175704-189687 GCF_000696875.1 Nestor notabilis
CCTGTTTACACAGAGCTGGGCTTTCCCGAATGTGCTGCTGACTTCAGCTATCAGGATCTTTCCATTACACAGCCTGCAAGTTGCAGCGGGGTGATGGCACACTCCAGAAGCAGAAGGGCATTGCTTCCCTCCATGCATCCCAGAACACGTTCCCTGCACAGCCTGGGCTGAGGGCACCTTGCTCCAGCCTCCAGCTGCTTCTTCCATCTTTGCCACTAACTTGAGCCACTGGTCCAAGCAGTGGTATACACACAAAGAAATGGTGGGGAAGGAAAATCCCCAGGCAGACACTGGGAGAATCCAAGGAGCCTCCGTGTTTCCTTGGCTCAAGATGGAAACACGGAGGCTCCTTTAATTAATGTGATATCCATTAACATCACATTAACGAATGTGGTAACAAACACCTTAGAGAAAGCTTCAAAGACCAAAAACTTGCCCTCTGTTACTCTTTGCCCTGCTCAGCTTAAATGAGCTGCAGGCTGGTTTTGCTCCACATTCAGTGTCTGGGATTTGGAGCAGCAGTGGTGGGAAAGGAAGTCTCTTGTGGTGGCAAATGCTGTTTTGAAGGAAGTGCCACTGAAGAGGTCATCGCAGGAAAGACTCTATCAGAGACATGCTACTCCTTCTGAGAGAGCTCAATAATTGAACTCTGCAATCAGCTGCAGGACCCTGGATCCCATGGAATAGCCTTTCCGGCAAGGAAGGGTCAAATCTGCTCCAAGAAATGTAACACGGGATCAGGGGATGGATCAGACACTCTCCCACCAGCAAACTCCCACCCCTCATCCTGCCTTTGCACTATGAAGTGACAGCATGGTTAAAGTTTAACAGTAATCCGGGCTTTGTGTATGGGAGGAAGAAGAGGAGAAAAATACATCTCTGGGAGCCAGCAGTGAGGCGCTGGCACACGGTGCCCAGAGAAGTGGTAAATGCTCCATCCCTGGCAGTGTTCAAGGCCAGGTTGGACAGAGCCTTGGGTGACATGGTCTAGTGTGAAGTGTCCCTGCCCATGGCAGGGGGTTGGAACTGGGTGATCTTGAGGTCCTTTCCAACCCAAACCATTCTGTGATTCTATGATTCTATGGTGAATGCTATGGCAGGGCTGGGAGAGCAGAGCAGAGAGGGAAAATGAACTGTCTGAGGGGGCTTATTTCACCTCTCACTTCCCTATAGCCATGCTGCCAGAATTCCTGTCTCCAGGAAGGGGCCAGACACCATGGTGACAGGCATGGAAGGCAGCAGTTCTGGGGGGAAACATGAAGCTATGGGGAAACTGAGGCACAGCAAGCACGGTGCATTGTGCCCGCAGCCACCAGCAAGTTGGCTTAACCTCCCCTCTGCATTTTTCATTTTCTTCCAAATCACTTAAAGTAGTGATTCTGCAACAGGAATTTGTAGTAAAACTCAAAACCTGCTCACATAACCACTCGCCTGTCCCTCACCATTGAGCCCACACTCCCAGAATTGCCATTACAGTGTGTACAGGAGATGTTTGAGAAGAAAGATGCTCTGGCAAAAGTGATAACTTGATGCAACCAGTAGAGTGTTTGTATATATGGATTAAAATATGCTGCCTAAAGAGATGAGTGTGTCCGTCCTATGAGGCCGGTGTCTCAGCCCAGGGGCTGTGCTGCCCTGGCAGCTCTGCATTTGCTTTGATGAGCTGTGAGGGCACGTTGGAGTTAGTTGAACCTCCTGCTTTGCCTTCCTTTAGATGCATTTCAGGAAACTGGCAAAAATGTAAAGAGAAAACCACCCAGCAAAGCTGTGGGACTGAGGGAGCTGGAAGGAGAGTGGCAAAAGATCAGAGAGGTCTGGAGGGAGAAAGGAAAATCACTCATTGTTGTGCTGGATGTAAAATCAATTCCAGCTGATGCTAAATGACAGTCTTGCCATTGGTTTTAATGGAGGATGGATTGGGCTGATGTTGGAGCAAAGTAAGAGGCAGGAATAGCCCTGGGAGAGGACAATTGTGCTGCTGTAAATGGTCCCTGGGTTATTTGCTCCCTGGAGATGTGCTGAGGAGCCTTCTCACACCTTGGTGCGCTCCTTGTGCCCACCTCAGCAAGGTCCCTCCCAGGACACAGGTTTTTTACTATCCCAGCACTCAAGGGGGGTTTAAGAAATCAAAGCATACATGAGAACAGTGCTGGGATGAACAGGCAGTTCTCGAAGCACGTGGGGTGTATCGTTACTTTTAGGTACATAGAAAACACCCCAAAGCCCAGCCCTGATGGTGAGCACAGCCCAGAGCATGGTCCCTGCTGGGTGCTGCAGCACAGCCCTGGCCACAGGCATCGCCCAGGGGATAAACATGGCACAGTGTTAACATGCCACCTTCCCACATCTTCCCACCTTCTTCTGTCACAGAGCATCTCTCTTCTCCTCATCCCTCCAAATCCACCTGCTCTGTGCTCGCTGCTGGCACCCAGTCAGCAGCACCAGGAGCTCCCGAGCTCATCCTTACGGCGGATGCTGGCATTTACTTGAGCAAGTCTGGGTATTTACGTATCTCATTACATCTGCAGCCGGTAGCATCTGTTTCCACGCTGTATCTGTCAAGCAGCATCTTATCAGTGGAGCTGCCTTCCCGTCCCTCCCTCCTCTCCTTCCAGTTCAGCTCCCTCTCAAGTTTAGGAGATGGCTGACAGCCCAACACCACCACCCATGGTGCAAACCTCCACCTAAACTGCAGCCCACAGGGAGCCCCAGGTTGCCCTGTTCCCATCTAAACCCCCTGCGGCAACCAAAGCCCCAAAACCAGTTGTCCCAGCCCCAAAGCAGGGTCTGTCCAGGGCAGGGTAAGACAGAAGGACGAGGCAGGCAGCTGTGCACATCTGGGCATCCATGCCATGCCCATCCTGGCAAAGGCATCTGTGAGTCCACACAAGGGCTATGCCAGGCTTTTAGGGCGTCCTCAGCTGATCCCCTCCCTAACTGCACCCTGGCTGCAGCTCTGCTCCCTTGTGGTTTAACTACTTCAGCATTTAAGGAAAACCACTCCAGAAAACTCCAAAACAGGCACTTGGACACTAAGTTCCAGTTCATGGGGGCAACGACCGCTGTCACCCCACCCTGAGGCCGCAACCAGGAAGCCTCCTCCTTCCCGAGGGCTGGAAAACCCATCAAAGGAACGCCACGGAGAAAGTGGCTTGTTTGCATGGGCTGTTGCTGATAGCTCTGCAGCTGGATGCTCTCTTCCTGCATCTCAGGGACGTGACCTTGTTCCGGAAGCACAGGAACAATCCTGGCCAAGGGCAGGGCAGCTGAGCCCTGTGGACCACACACTGATGAGACCCAGCAGGACGTGGAGGTGTCCCCAAGATAAGAGGCTCATTCTGCCCCCCGGAGACCCCCTATGAGCAGGTGTATGTGTATCTTCACATTGGCTTCCCCATTGCTGGAGTGATGGGGCTATGGGTGATTTGAAGGGGCAGAGGGGCTGCAAAGGGGTCTTTGCTCACCAGCTGCCCTAGGAAGGGACACTGCACTAACCAGAGCTAATTACAGCCCTCACCCTAATTGCTCTGATTAATTATCAACAGGCAGAGCTGCTGCTAAGGAGGGAGCCCTGTGCTCAGGCAGGCAGCCAGTGGCCTCCTGGTTCCTATGGGAGGTGATGCTAGTGACAAGAGGTGATGCTGCTGTCCCGGCATCCCGCAACTGCTCTGAGAGAAGGAACACTGCTGAGAGGCTCCCAAAAAGCCACTGTGCTGGGAAGCACATCTGGGCATCTCCTGGAGACTGCCAGTGCCTAAGTGCTATCGACAGGCAGAAACTCTCTGATGCCATTAGCCATGCAAGCCATTGATTTTCTTTGCTGGAACAAGAAACTCATTGGGGCTGAGGCAATCACGGGTGGCACCACTGCTTCCTCCAGGCTGACCAGGTGGGCTTTGGGAGTTGTTTTCTTTCAAATGGCTAAAAAGCCAAGTCATCGTGGAGCATTTCTGCATCCATCTGGGAGGATGCTGGGTCCTGCACTGCTGGTAAATCCCTGCTGTCTGCCTACCAGAAGGAGATGAATTACTCCAGAACCATTGGCCATAGCCCCCTTTATCACATCTCCATCCTTTGAGATACCACCAGGCACCATCTACTTTCTCTGCTGGGGTTGGGGATGGGTTCATCAGCCACCTCTGCTACTGAGGAGTCCTGCAGTGCTTCCCCCTCAGCCTGGCCACAAGCCTGCTCTTTATCCCAGCCCTGGAGCCCCTCTGAAGGCACCCCCAGCAGCTTTAGTGAGTGCAGTTTTGGGGTGTGCCATGCACTGGGGAGCACAAACCCTGCCCTTCCCCATCAGACTTGTACCCAGTGCTCATCACCTCCAGCAGTGGCCACACGCATTTTTGACCCCCTGGTTTTACATCTCAGTGGCCTCTCCAGCACCAGGCACCCTCCCCAGCGAGAGCTTAGGGAAGGGGCTCCAAGCATAAGGCATGAGCCGTTTGGCAGATCCCTGCAGCACCAGCTAATTCTTACAAGGGAACAAATCAGGCCCACAGCAAGTTCATCATATTTCCAATGTAACTCCCAAATGAAAAGTGATTCTTCATTTGCCAGATGGATTTGCTTGGGTAAATTCACACTTCTGGTGGCTGGTTCTGTTGGCTCTTTGGTGCTGTTTTTTATCACAACTGTGATGCCTCTGAATGAAAATAGACACTACTTCTGCTCTCTTCTACAGATGCCTCTATTATTCTGCAACCTGCTGATTCCCTTCTGTCCCATATTATACCAAAGAGGATTTCCAGCTGAGACAACGGGCATGATCCTTTTACAGCTTTGCACCCTCCTTTTCTCCCTTGCAAGTGCACGAAGCACAAATCAAGAGCTCCCAAACCCACTTTCCCCATGCACGGGAGCAAGTCACTGCTGGAGTGGTGGCAGAGGACAGTCAGTGCATGGCTGGGAAAGAATCCCATGAACCCAGCACTTACCCAAAGCATGGGTTTGCTGAGAAGTGCATGTCTGTTTGCCCTCTGCACAGGGAGCTCACAACCTCCTTCCATCACACAGAGCAACTGGCATAGACTTCAACCTGGCCCTCATCCGCCTCGGTTACATGTTAAAATACCCAGCCTGGGGACTTGCATCACAGTTCTGAATGTGCACTGCATTTTTTGTTCTTATTAAGGATGTGCCTGTATGGGCTGATCTTTACCCCCAGCTCGTATGTGACAGAGCAAGAGATGGCACGTGTTCTGAAAAGCTTACAGAGTAAAGACTGAGGGATGGGGATAAAAAGGGCATAAGGGACCCAGCATCTGATATAATTAAACCTCAAGCCTGTTCTTCCCTAAGGGGACCCCTGAAGTCTTACACATGTACATCCCCCCAGACATCCTCCCAAGTGATGCCTTGGAGGGACCAGAGCTGCACTTCCCCGACCTGGACCCAGGTGAACCCTCTTGATGAGCTCAGCCTTGGGGTCCCAGGACAGAGGGGTTTATGCTGACCAATAACCATCTCATGTCTCTCTCATGTGAGGGTCTTCAAGACTGTACATTTCAGCCCTGACTAAGCAAATCATCTTAAAGAGGAAGGTTAAAGAACTGTTTGTTATTGGAAATGTCTCCCTCTCTAGGATTCATTTTTTGATAAATTAGCTTCAGCTTCATTACTTCATGATATATTTCCCTTGACATTTAATTATACTTACCCCAAACACATTAAGCCAATCAGTCTGAACAGCTTCTTATTAATATGCAAATTTCTCCTTTGAAAAGCCATGAATCTGTGAAAAATCTCTTTAAGGCTTCAATTAGGCCCATTTGGGAAGTTGGGAACCCTCTGAAACACCCTCCTAGTCTAAGGGTGGAGAGGATCGAGGGTGCCCAGACCCACAGACACTGGCCGGTGCATGGTTTTGGGATGCAAGAAACTGCTGCTGCCATTCACTAAAGCATCTTCACTGCCCTGGAGCCATGAAGATGAGAGGTTGAATCCTGAAAATCAATAGTGTTGGCAGCTTATCCCCATCCCAGCCCTTCTCTGTGGAGCTGATGCTTTTCCTTTCCACCAGCCCTGGAGATACAGAGCTCCTCCGCTGAGGACCACAAAGCCTTCTTGCTGCAGGGGAGCTTCATGGGGGAGCTGTAGAAGATGCAATGAGATCTCAGCCCAATTTCTAGCAAAACAAACAGGAATCCAGCTCCTCCGGCGGCATGGGCAAACTGGACATGATTTGCATTAGGCAAATAAATGGAACCACACAATTAACCATCTGCCCTGGAACAGATTTAGGTTTTGCTTTAAAGCATCACTTCCAGCCTCCCTCTGCTCTCGGATCCATCTGAACGCCGCAGGATTTTCTACTCGGAAACCAACAGGGAATAAGTTCACTGAATCATTCCTATAAGTAACTGGAGAGAAACCTCAGCATAGGTACTACAGCCCCGGTGGCCTTTGGCCTCTTGATTGTGTTTCCTATGGATTACACCACCGCAAAACGGCCTCAAAACTCTCCAGAAGCTCCAGTCCCCACCGAAAGCTTTTATTTGCTAAACTGAGATGATTTCCTGAGTGCCACAACATCTCCTCGAGAAGAAGTTGCCAATTTCATCCTGTTTCAAAAGAGCTTAAAAACAAATACGATTGGGTGTATTTTATTTGATTTAGACATTAAGATCGGAAATACATCGCAATCAGTGTACTATAGAAATAGTCCAATTTTGGAAAACAGCTCTCATGAGCCATAAAGAAACCCAATTTACTATGCACTGTAATAAAAATATCTCTTTTAGCATATAAATCAAACCAAAGTGAACAGATAAAGAAAAATAAACTCACCACCCCCCTTTGGTTTTTGCCCAAGAGCACAGGCAAGCCCTAGGGAAGGGCTCTCCTGCCCTATATAAATATATGCAAGAGCAAATCTGTTAAAAATTGTAGCCACCACTTTGTTTTCTAAAGGTCCCAGTTTATCCTTCAGCAGAAGAAGGAGGGCTGGGGAGAGGTTGGTGAGAAACACAATCCTTTCCTGTATAAACAGTATAGCCCGCGCTGATTTTAAGTGCATCATATGGTATATATTTTATGTGTGTATAGAGAGAGAGACGGAGATTTTTCAAGCCAGTCAGAGACATAAAGTGATCTTATATCATCTAAAACCAACAATCATAGTTGGACTTCTGGCAGTTTTCCTTGCAGTCATCCCTGCCACCCCCTGCCCCTTCCCCCACGGGCTGCTGGTGCGCGCTGCCGTCTGCCCCCATTATTTTTCACAAAGGCATATAAATCACTGTGGAAACTCTTATTATCTTATTTTCCCTCTGCTCCCCTCTTGTCTGTTTTGAGAAAAATTAATGCATTTGTCTCCAGAAGAATGTGCCGTCTCTATAATTCAGTTTTAAAACAAGCACAACTAGCAAATGGATAGACCTTGGTTAGGAGACTCATTTTTCATGCAAGTAATTGAACCCTTCCCTTCGATTTTTCCTCTGGGTGTTAAAGACAACTGATGCCTTCCTGGAATTTGCTGAGGTCTAAGAAAGGTGGAAAGACAGACAGAAGGACAGAAAAAGCAGAAGAGAGAAAGAAAGAGAACACAGAGAGAAAGGAAAAGAAAGACGAAAAAGATGAACAGAAAAAAGAATGAAGAAAGAGAAGAGAAAGAAAAGAGAGAAGGAAGGAGAAGGAAACAAGGAAAAAGAAGGGAGACAGAAGAAAAGAAGGAAATGAAAAGGAAAGAAGGAAAGTCTAAAGCACACCTCAAAGCATCGGCTTCCTATGTAGAGAGAACTTTGGGGAGCCCCAGGAGAGCATTCCAGCTGGGATTTTCCCAATAGCCACCAGTGCTTTGGTTTGGAAGGTTCCTCATCACCCAGGCTGGTGAGTAAAGCCATCCCCCTCATGCACCCCAACAGTCTCTGCCTTAACCTGGCCTTGTGCCTCCTGCTCAGCCGCTTGCAAGCCTGAGGACTACCAGCCCTGTTATGTCCTTCAAACACCCCAAGCCCCAGATGTGACATGGGGGGAAGTCCTCTCCACAGTTAATGCCAGAGGTTTCATCCTGGTGCCTCCTTCTGCATTCAAAACTCAGGGAATCTCCACTGCTCCCTCCCCTACTGCTAATGGCACACCTGCCTCACAGCACCCACCACTGAATGGGAACACAAATCAACACAGTTCACACAAAGTCCCTCAGACAATGGCGTGTTCTTCCAAACCACAGAAATCAGAGCCAGCTTTAAAATATTCCCCATCCCTTGTGCTGTGGGGCTCCTGTGAAGAGCAAGAGACTCCCTCTAAGAACAATATGTACAGCAAGGGTATCCAAAATGATGCTCATCCCAGCCACAGCCCCTGGATCACATCCTGATCTCTTATCAGCTCCGAGGCCCAATGCTCCGCTCACGCAGAGGAAATCAGGAATAAGTCCAGAAGAGCCCACAATCAAGGGAGCGCTCAGGCCAGCAAAGTCTATTGTTCCTTTGTCTCTCACTATATTATCTCTGTCCCCTGGGAGCTACATTATTGCCTGCAATATATAATGTGATTTGCTTGTTTTCTATGTCTGCCTCATTTTTCTTAGGCAGAAACACAGGCGCGCCATCAGCCACGCACACTCACCACAACGCATGTGTTCTTCCCATGGAAGAAGAGGAGAAGGATAGGAGAGGAGCAAGGATGGGAAATGGAGCTGGAGAGAAGGGGAACAAAATGTCTGGAAATGGGAAGGACATTGAAAACCACTGAATGAAGGTGATTCAGGGGAAAAAAGGTGTTTCTCCATCCCTCCTTTGCTCCTGGGGAGAAATCCCACCACATCTGAGAGACCAAAAATCAGGACATAGTCAATGAAGGAACTAAAGTTGCTAAATTAAAGTAGCTGAAGATGGAAATAGGGAAATAATATTGGAAATGGGCAGCAGATGCAGCAGGCTGAGATGCACCCAGGGCACAGGGACACTCTTATGTCCCTGCAGTTTAATGGACTGCCTGCCTGCGGGGTTTGTTGGGAGTGAGAAAATGGGATTTCTCCCTTCTCTGCAGAGATAAAAGGATCCAAGATATTGTTGTGGAGTCCTAAACAATTCAACAGAGATTAATAAGTTTTGGGAAATACTGTGACATGCCCTACACTGCTGGAGATGCTGCATGTGTATTTGTGTGTGTATGTACGCGTGAGAGCTTTATGAAAGAGCCAGACACCTCAAAAGACCCCGCTTTTGAGAACAGAGGTTGTTTCTTAAATTATGCCGAGAAGTGACTTCTTTATATATCACTACCCATTTCCTCCTGCTGCCAGGCCAAAAAAGCCTCTATCTGTATTACAAAAAAGGGAGCCTGACCTCTAGCTATGATCTAAAATATATGGAATCACACACGTTTACCCTTGCAGTGATTCTTCATCCTTCCTGTGCCAATTCTTTGTCCTTTTGCTAAATGAAACTTTAATGGCTGGGAAGGGCTCCCTGCTTTCATTCCTGGAGCAAAGCAGTCAAGTGCAAAGAGGGCAGAAGTCTCCAGAAAATGGAAAGCTTAAAAAGATCCTTCCTAACCTATATTTGCAAGTTCTGGGCAAGGCAGGGGCTAGTGCTGGAGGAACCTCGCTGAGCAATCACAACCCAACCTCCTTCAGCCCTGCAGGCTAAGAAGGGCTTTTAGCCACAGCTCACAGGGTTGGCACATCAAGAGCTCTTTTCTGTGCTCAGCTATTCCACCTCCTCCCAGGGAATGAATCACTGTCTAACCTGGTGTCAGAGTCATCTGATATATTTCAGGATGTTTTAGTTGATAGCAGATCTAAATTTCATGAGTAGATTGTGCATATCTAGCTCAGGTCCGGCTCCTCCGTTGGTTTGTACCATGCTCAGCCTCACGTCACTGCACTGCAGAGGCTGTTGCTTGGGCATTAGCGTGACATCAAGGTCTCCAGCAGTGAACCCAGCTCATTAATGTAAAAAAAAAAAGAGAGAAAAGTGCTCTCCAGAATATGAATGGATGGAAAAAACTAAACAATTAGTGACCTCAGCTTCCTAAGTCAATCTGAGTTATTTGGGTCCACGCCAATGAACCCTCATCTTCCTCACTCAGCACCAAACTGGCATGTGATGGGGGTTTCAAATCATCTCCTGAAGATGACCCCCTGCCTCTCATTGTCCAGGGATGCTCTGCTTAGCAAAACCCACTCTCCTCCCTTCTTTGTTTCTCAGCATCCACAAAGAGGAGAAAACCCCGAGTGTGCTCCCTCTTCACTGAAGAGAATGCAAGAAAATGCAGGAAAAACTGGCTAAGCCCACACTGACACTCCAAACAGCAGCAGGGATTTCAAATCCATGCTGGCACCAAGGCCCACTGCAACAATCACCCCATGGTTGGGGCACGGGGTCTCACCTTGCAGGGCCCTAGACATGGTGTGATCTTTCCATTCCGATACAGAGACCACAGCAGGGCTTTGAAGTGATTCTGCATCCTGGGAGACCAGGTCTCCCCAAAAAGCAGCGAGACGTCTGCTCTTAATCCACATTGGAAGGCCCAGACAGGACCCCTGGTGATGAAGATTTTGAAGTGTGATCAAAGAGGCTCGTGGAGATAGCAAGGAGGATTAATGCTGCTGCAAAAGCACAGTGAAAGCTTCTTAGTTATTCCTTTGGGGCTTTTTGCAAAGGGGCCTAAGGGAGTTAGGCACTTAAACCTTGCTTGGATCCTTTATTTAGCTTGAGAATCCTGCGCTGGAGTAGTGCAGAAGTGTGACCCCTGAAGCATTACTTTCCGAGCGTGTCTGCTTGAGGGAAAAGCTGAATTGATTCTGGCTGTGTTGGTGGCCTCCTGCAGCTGCTCCTGCTCTGTGGTGGAAACAGCTGAGGGTACAACATGCTTAAGGAAATAAATAAGGGACCAACAACACACTGAAACCACATGGGTTCAAGGGGAGCCACTGAGAGCAGCTCCAGGTCCAATTACTTCCACAGGGGTTAATGCTGGACATAATGTGCTGGAAGATGCTACTTATGGCAGGTCCAGACTATGAGAGCGACCTCCAGCCGGGCGAACAGCATCACGAGTCGTCTCCAATGGGATTCACCACAATCTCCAAGAAAACTGCAGGAATCACGAGTTTGGTTATTCTTCACTGTTGTGTCTCCCTGTATGTTTTATTTCCTCCATCGCCAGCCTTTTACAGTTAAAAGAAGAATACCCAGGGGGTTTTGTTCCCCAGATGGTTGCATGTTCATGGTGCCTTAATCATTCCCACCACCGCTGCTAATGCTATCGTGGAGGGGTTACAGCTCCAGCAAAGCAACATGAGGAAGCTGGAAAAAAGGCACAAACAATAAACAAAGAACCTGTTCTCATGCAAATGTTCCTCACGACAATAATAATAATAATAATAGTTAGAAAAAAGGGCAGATGAGAAATGCACACCATGGCCTGGCCGCAGTGAATGCTTCCCAAGCCTTCCTGCAGCGTCCCCTGGCTTTCATTTCATCTACCCCATCACCACAAAGTGGACAAGGAGCCCCATCCACTGAGGCCCCGGCACAATGTAAACGGGTTTGGTATTGTTGGGAAACATGGCACACATGTGACGTGCTATTGTCCCTAATTTGATTAATGAAGGCATCACGCTAACGGGGCATTCCACACACCATCCCCCTTCCCAGCACCTTGCTACTAACCCACGCCAGGAACTTCCCATCAGAGCATTAATTCCCCAGCACTTGCCTTTCCCAACCTTGTCAGGTAATTGTTTATGAAAAGATGAATGTATACAATAATACCGGGTGAAGGGAGCTGATGTATGTGGTGTTAATGAATGAAATAATCAGTTTGGTAATAACTGGCATGTGTATTTGTCAAAAGGGAACCAGCAGGACATTAGCATTCTGCAGCCACTGAACCTTTATCTCCTGGTCTTGTGTTTGACAACCGCCCCCAGATAGTCCATGAATAAAATACAGAGTAGTACCCAGACATAATTAAACTGCCAATGTGGATGTACCTAAATGAACTTGATATCTTAATGACAGTAGATAGCATGCGAATAATGAAGGCAGCATGAAAGGGATGTGCATAATGAACACAGACATCCCGGCTGTCGCCGAGGAGCTGCCCGTAGGGACCAGCCTCGCCAACAGCAGCTCCTAGACCCCCTTGTTAGCACACAGGGCATTGCCTGTGCTTCCACACATGGCCTGGGACCTGCGCCATGGCTCATCCACACTGGTATTAAGGACAGAGTGCTGTCCCTATGGGAACAAGGGCTGGCATCCTGCAGTGCTGGCCAGGTTGTGGTGAGGGAGGATGGGGCTCTCAGTCCTGCCTGTTGGCACACCTCACCCTCCCTCCTCCAGAGATCCCTCCTTTGCCCCATTTCTCTGCACCTAATCCTCACCGGTCCTGCTTCATGTGCTCCTCCAGAGGCCTCTGGCACGCTGCTGTGCAGCCCAGAAGGTGATTTTAGGAGCACTTACTATGATTAAATTACCAGACACGGTCCTGTTTTATCTTTTTTCAACATGGAGATTGTTTTCCAGGGGAGAAGCCGCTCCCTGGGGACAGGCTGCTCAGAGCATGGGTAACATGTCCTGAGATAACTCAGCAGCAGAGTCACAACCCCTCCTCATCCCCATCATGCACTGACGTCGAGCCAGATGCATCCTCTCCCAGCACCCATGGGTGCAATCCTATTTCTGGAGGATGCTGGGCAGCATCCCAGCTGTCCCTACAAAGCCACTCCAGCATTATGCTGCTGCTCCAGGGTGTTTGCTCCCGAAAGGCAGGCTCCAGCCTCCTCCTCACTGCCTTCACATGCCACACCGCTCAGAAGGTAATTGCCACTTATTGCTCTAATGGCTCCAATTTTAGCAGCAAATGAGCGATGTACAGTAAGTATCAGTCTTATTAAAGGAATAATAATGGGAAACTAGAGCACACGCTACAGGGAAGGAACACTCCCCCGTTACACAGGATACAGCCGTGCTGGTGTTTGACAGCAGCAGAGTCCCTCCCTGCCTGCTGCTCACAGAACTCCGATGTGTTTGAATACAATAAGTTCAGTGCGTAGGAAAGCAACCGTCTCAATAGGGCTCAGCTTGCTCTATAATGACCGAATTGACTGGTGGTTCAGAGATTAATGTGAAGCCAGCATGGGAAATGTGAACTGGAGCAGGTCCTGTCTCCCTCTAAAAAGGGGATAAGGGAAAAAAATGCTTAATAAAAATGACAAAAAGTACAGCATGTTTGGGGGAAAACAGCTTAAAAACCAGCAGACAACATAGCCTGGACCCCCACAGGGAGCAACACTGGGGGTAGCACAGCAAGTTGTGGTGGAGTAATGAGATAGATTTAACAACATAACTCCTGGTTGGGCTGGTAAAAGGGACAACGTGGCATCAGTGTGGTCCAGCCTGCCCAGAGAGGTGACAAGAGGAACCTGGGCACGTGCTCACCTTGACCATGTCTTGAGCAATAACAGTCACCATTAAGATGCAGCCAAAGAGTTCTGGGTTCCCACTAAGTGAAACCTTCAACTTACTGCACTCTGCTCATTTACCACCACTGATTATTTGGCCCTGACTGCCAATTATTTAACCGTTGCTTTCCTTCCCTGCAAAGACATCCCCGTGGTGCACTCTCATGAGACAGTAATGGTGATTTCATTAGATTAAATAACTCCAATGATCCCCGGAGACCAACAGCACTTTAAACACAGAGCCTCGGAGTTAGAATTACTGTTATTTAACATTGATTAGATTACAAGGCAAATCCAATTTTTCCCCTAAACATATGATGGCTATGATTTGCCTAGCGGGAGACATTAAGGACGGCATTCCTGGAAATCTGTGCTGAGGGGGGAGATCATGCCTGAGTCAGCAACATCAGGGTGACCCACGGGCTTGTGTCTGACAGTCCTTCCAGAGTGGGAACAGGGCTCAGGAGTTGTCCCAGTTGTCCCTGTTCTTGTTTTGCTCCAAAGCCAGGGGTCCAGATGGACCTGTATTGGCCTTGTTGGATTATCAATTCCTCCAGCAG
>NW_009943974.1:189728-191586 GCF_000696875.1 Nestor notabilis
CCGGGAATAATTGGACCTCTTTGACCCATGGCCCTGCCATGGCTGAGGCCATTAATCATTCCTTAAAGCTCCATCCCGACTCTTTCCTCCTGGAGCCCCATGGCCCACAGCCCCCAACAAGGGATGTGTCTCCTGGCTGTGGCTCTGCCTGCTGCTGGTCTGACAGGAGTGCCTGCAGAGACAGGAGGAAGGGAGAGCACCCAGGTCTCTCCCTTCTCCTCATGCCCAGGATCCTGTTGGAATCCATTTATGGATCAGGGGACCTGAGGGCTTGGAGTGGGCTGGGAAAGGTTGGTCAGGGCAGGAGCATCTTAGGGCTCCACCCCTAAGTACAGAGGTCTGGTAAGTGCAGACTCCCTGAGGACAGCACAGGGCAGGATGGCTTTCAATGTGATGCACTTTCCTTCCAAGCCCCTTCCTAGGGTATGCTATGCATTTAATGCCTGGCTTCAGAGATCAGCCAAGACACAGATCCTCTGGACCCCTTTGCTGACGCATCTTTGGGAAGCCAATGGCTCCTAAACGCATTCCTCACACTGGGCAGAGCCACTTGCAGATGAAGGGATGCTGGGCAACCCCAGCAGCCAAGAGCACAGCCCAATCAGATGAACTCCCACATGAGCATGATCAGCTGCTGGCAAAAACTCACTGGTCTGATAAATCTGGCTTTATAGTGGGATGTGTAAGAAAATTAAGGAAAAGAGGAGGCTCCAGGAAGAGCTGGCTCCCACCAACCAAGGTGACCACAAAGGTGACCATGAGCAGAAGCCAGACCCCACCAGGGCACCTACCCTGGGCTGACCACAGGCTGTTCAGCAGAAGCTCCCAGGAACAGAGGAGGATGCATGTTCCATTCATGCTGAAACACCCAGTGAGTTCCAGTCTGGGCATGGACTCCTCCACCCCACTCACCCTTGGATGGCCTCATGGGGATGATGGCCAAGAGAGTCCCTGGGAGCAGCCAGGTCACCCAGGCTTCAGCTCCTTCATCAAGGTGTGGGCTTAAACTAGCTTTTACAGTGCTGCTTGATTTGGCCAATAAAACCAAGCACTGCTTTCAGGGCTTCAATAAAACCCAGAGTCGCTCATAATTTTAAGCCAGATTTAATCCAGAGGAAACACACCCAAATTCCTTCCTCACCTCTGCAGTCACCACCCTGATGCCTTTCCCATCCACCTCCCCAGGGCTATCATGAGACAGAGCCCAGGCAGCTTCCAAGTGAGAGCAGGGCTTGCTCCGTAATGACCAGATTGAGTGGTGGGGCATTGCTCTGGGGGAGAGCCGAGAAAGCACAGCCTGGCAGGGGCAGGCAGTGACAGGGAAGCACTGATTTCTTCCTCCCACCTCCGTTTTGGGGCAGGCTGCAAGGGAGGGCAATGAATGCTGGATCCCACTGTCTTAAAGCTGCCTGGATAGTTAGGCTGCAGGGATAGGAGCACCAGAAACAGGGACACATCCAGGCATCAGCCAGCAGTTTGCTGTCACTCGGCCAAACAACTCAACTGCAATTAGGAAGCAAGGAGCAGATAAAGCTGTAAACCTCCAAGGCGCAGCCCCCTCGAATCCCGCAGCTCATGGGCCCTGCTGCATCGTGCTGTGGAGGTCCCCATGATGTGACACACACACAGGCAGGGCAGAGCTCAACGTATCCAAGTGCCAAAAGAAGCGGCTCCAGCACCTCGTTGGGCTTCGCTGCCTGGGGCTGACCCTGACCCGCAGCACTGGAGCCGGTCAAACTCAATTAGAGGCTGAGCGCTGCATCTGGGTCAGGCCATGCGGTCCTTCCCCTGCCCCGGCCCCTTCGGAGGCTCCCGGGATAACTCTTGCGTGTCCTGCTGACTTCTTTATTTCTCAGGC
>NW_009943974.1:191617-201711 GCF_000696875.1 Nestor notabilis
TTTCTTTCTGAGGCTCTTCCAGCGGATTTACTGCTGCTGGAAGGGAGGGCGGCAGAGGCAGGAGCAGGCGAAGCAGCATCAGTACTCGCTGTGAAGGCAGCTCTGGGGCTGAGTGCTGGGCTGAGTGGGGATCACACCCCGCGCATGGGAAAACACCGAATCGGGATGTGATTCTGTGTCTGACCCTCTGCATCTGCCTGTGGTCAGAGCAAACACAACCCAGGGAGGGTGATGCTGGAGGGAGGGATGCTGGTGCTCACCAACTTGTAGGAAAGCCAAGTCCCAGCACCCCTGGATGCATCTTTAGCAATGACCTTAATATTTTGTGAGTGAGCTCATCAGCATAATCCCATTTCACAGACGGGGAAACTGAGGCACAGGACAGAACAGGCCCTTGCTCACCACCACCCAGCCAGGCTGAGTCCCGCGGGAGCTCAGCTCTCACCACAGGAGTACAACAAAATCCCATCTCCTGCCATAAGGAGAGTCCAGCCTGAGGCAGACCCTGCTACACTTGGGAACAGTGAGGTGAGAACTGGCCACTTCAAACAAGGAGCATCTGGACAAGAAACAACTTGGTGTTTAATGTCCAGACATTTGTACCTTCACCTCTTTGAAATGGAGAGGTTGCTCCTGGCAATCTGGCATTGCTGGTCTCCTTGGAAAGACAATTGTTGGCGGCAAGTTTTCCAACCAACAGCCCCAGCACATGGCTCTGTGCTCCCACCTCCCTCCAGCCTGCCCCACTCTGGCTCCCCAGGATGCTTCCCACTTTGCTAGTGCCCTTCTGACCCAGAACGCAGGACCAGGCAGTGCAGCCATCCTCCCTGCATCTCTCCTGGGGCACGTATCGCCCTCCAGCCACTCACACCCATGGATGGGCTGTCATTTTATGTGCTTGCTCAGAAACCTCCAGCAGCCCTTTAAACCCGGGCAGGTTTGCACAGGGCAGAGAAGCAGGACTCCCACCCTCCATCCAGGCAGCAAACCCCTCCAGCAGATGAGCAGAACTGAGAAGCCAGGGCAGCAGTCTGACCTTAAAGCACTGAACACGTTGGCAAAGCACACACCAGTCCTTGGGGGGCTGCAGCAGCTCAGCCCATGGGGTCAGGTCACTGCCAGCCCCTGCCTGCTGCTCCTGCACAGAAGGAGCAGCCTTGGGTACCAGAGAAGCCCATAAACCTGAAGGGATGCTTCAGGAAGCTCAGCCATGCTTATCCAGCTCTCGCTAGCCTGGAAGTGATAAGAGGTATCTTTCCTTTTTCTTTTGCATCTGGTACAGACTAACACAGTTACACATGCACATCTGGGCTCTTCAGCACAAGAGCTGATGAGGTGGAAGTGTTTGATGGTCACTTACACCCAAATTACCCAGACCATGAATGCAAACTGCAGTGCTCCCTTCTTCTCTGTCCACCACTGGCCAGTCAATGCTAGATGGAAAATTCATCCCCTTCCAGGAAGCATATTTCTAATCAAATAACACCAATGATATTATCCCTGATAGCAGTTATGGAAGATGACCCATCAGTCCTTGACCCATGAGCTCATTCCTGTGCCAGCAGGAGGAGCAAACCCCTGGGTCCCCCCAGCCAAGACTTGGGGACTCCCTCAGCTGGTCCCTCATGCTTAACAGCTCCGGGTGCATTCTTCTTTGCTAAGCCCTTTTAGAGCCCTTTAGCAAAAAACCTCCCGTGGCAGCCAGTGTCACAGTTTAGTCTCCCACTGTTTGAAAAAGTCCCTATTTCTGCTGCTTTCCAACCTGTTGCTGATACTACAGATGGAGACACGAGAGGGTTGGCTGCTGCCTTCTCAACCACCCCATGAAATCTCCCTCTCAGCAGCTTCTAGCCCAAGTCTGCAGGGAGATATTTTAGCAGAGCCCATGAGCTCCTTTCACGGTGCACAGCCACTGGATAATACAGCACGAGTGCAGGGGAGGGGGAAATGTAAGGTGGACAGTGAGCACCCAAAGAGATAAGAGATGTAACCAAGTGGACTTGCAGATGCAGCACAGATCAGCAGTGCAAGAGGGCAGGATTATTGCACATGAGCTTTACCCCTTGCTGTGACATGCAGCTTCTGCACAGAGAAACACCCAAACCATGGTGCAGACCAGAAGAAATACCACCTCCCAGCCATCAGAAGCCAACTGCCCCCAGCCACATGGTGGGTCTCTGCCAGCAGCACAGTGCCCAGCAGGTCCGTGGATGGGGAACAAAGGCAACTGGAGCCAGTTGAAACTGCAGTTAAGTTTTAGGGGCAGAGACTAGAATTACCTGAGCTGGAAGCCAGCCCAGGTGCTGGGATTAACACCTCAACCCTTGCAGAGGAGTCAGGGGAACTTTCCATGACCTCCAGAGGAGCAGAGCAGCACCAGGGGAGGATGCGGATAGTGGCGAGGGAAGCTCAGCACACACAACACCCACTGCTGATGTTTGTACCAAACAGCCTCCCTTCCGTCCACAGTTAGAGGGGATCAACAACATCGTGGAACTAGATGCCAAGAGGTCCCACGTGTTAAGCCTTGCTCTGCCAGAGGCTCTAGGTGCTTTTCTGCCTGTTTTCCCATTGCTAGAGTGGAGCATCCTCCATTCTACCAATGCTACCATAGCCCTGCACTTAACCCAGGGACCATCTGCCAGACTCAGGGGGACAGCTCTAGAATCATAGAATGGTTTGGGTTGGAAAGGCCCTTAAGATCATCTAGTTCCAACCCCCTGCCACAGTTCTGCCAACACCTCCTAACAGCATAGTTTTGGAAAGTGAGAAACGACACAGCTGAGGCCACTGACTCAGTGTTTGTGTCTCAGAGGAGAAAGATCTTCCACCACTTCTGGCTTTGGCACATCATACAGCCTCCTCCTGCCGTCACCAGTTTCACCTATGCAAATCACAGCGTGTGAATGGCACAAGACTAAGTGCACCCATGGTAACCCCATGCTCCCTACATCCAGGCTTGGGATCCCTGCCATGGGCAGAGGCCAAGCAGGAGCAGGGATAAGCCATACCTAGCTGCACTGGAAGACCCAGGGTCCTCCCAAACACCTTTGTATTGAGGCTTAAAGCAAAACTTGGCAAGGCACAACCAGGGGTCCAGCAATGTCTGAGACCAAAGGGATTTAAGAAGCAAATTTCCAAATGGGAGAATGACTCCAGAGCCAACAAAGTCCAGATGCAAAATGGGGAAAGCACCATCTCCTGCTGGTACATTACAGGGACTCAGAGTACATCAGCACTGTGGGGTCACTGATCCTGGAGCATGTTTTTGGGGGGTGTCAGCTGAGCCAGGCCACCTCCCCAGGCTCTCTGCACACCACTTCTCTTAGGCCACCGCATCTCCTCCCTTTCACTTATTAACCCTATGCCAATGGGATCAGGACACAGAGCTTTCCCCAGGTGGAAATCCAGATGTTTCCCCACTTGTTTTACTTTGAGCTGGAACATGCCAACACTTGGGAATTTCTCCCCAAAACGGGTTTCCCAAACAGACCACTTCAGACAGTGCAAAGTGTTTAAATAACGTCAGAAGATGCTGGTATGTGGTACTCAGTGTTACAATACCATGAAAGCAGAATTGAAATGCTAACAACAAAGTGCAACACTCGAGAGCCCAAAGATGCACACGTGAGCAAATACACACACAAACCACCACATAAACACACAAGTCAAAACAATTGGATTTGATATTTTCCCTTAAAAGGCTTCCCCAGAGAGCACGGGCTGCAGGAGGGAGCCCTTTTCCAAGGGGCGATGTCAGAACGGATCAGCCTGGCTTCTTGAAACTGCTAGCACAAAAAGCAACCTCGAGAGAGATATAAATAAAAACCCAGCCAGCTTCCCATCGTGATGCTGTGCTTAAAGCCTGCAGATCACAGCAGGATCCTGCTGAAGCTGCTGTGTTGGCATCCACAATCTGCACGAGTTTGTGCAAGGAAGGTGTCCGGAAGCTTGGAGTTGCCCAGATGGGATTTTCTTTATGTGATGCTTGGCCACGGCTGCTCAATAGTGGGGAAAACAACCCCATGAGGTTTCCAAAGCTCCCCTGGGGCAGCGATGGGAAGATGCTCTGTCTCCCAGTGGAGAGGTACCCAGCAGCAGCCCGGAGCTTGAGGGAGTTTGAGCAGGGATCTTCACATCTCTGCAACAGATGGTGCTGCAGCAGAAGGAGCACGTTACGAATCTCCTCACTTCCAGGAAGCAAGAGGGATGCTCTTGCTATGCACGAAGGGAACTGGTGATTTCTTCTGCTGAAAGATTCCCTTCTGCAGAGTCACATCATCCGATGAAAGAAACGCTAGGAATAATTCACTTCCTTGAGCAACTCTATTTATATTCCCACTGCAGGCACTGTCCTGCTCACGTACCCCTCCGGGGACTCGTAAGGGCTCAGGAGGACACAGGCTGGAGGTTAACATGTTGAACTCCAAACCATGGAAAACTGAATTTCCCATGAGGTGGGTTACACAGGAGACAGGCAGAGACACTGGGACACTGCCACAGTGCCCAGGATGATCCCAGTCCTGCAGACTTTGCATGAACAGCCCCACTGACCACACACGGCTTTGCAATGGGGTAAGACCCCGGTACCCAGCTCCAGCAACAGGACTTTAACTGCAACCTAATCCACTTCCCTTCCATAATACCCCCAAGTAATGAGAATTTGCCAAGATTTATGGCCACAACAACCTCCCCTGCTCCCCCTTCGCCAGCCTCTGCTGTTTCCCTGCGAAAGCAGTTTAGGTTACCTCCATATTCTCCAGGGGAAAAGTATAATTAGCAGCTCAGGAGTTTTAATGCCTACATCAGGGAGGGGGCTCACAGGGGGCTATTCTCAGGGTTTCTGATCACTTGTTGTTTGCTCTGAACTCTTTGGAAAAGCACCAGCTCCCTTCCCCCTCCCAAGACCTAACTACTCTTATTATAGACTTCAAAAGGTCGGGTGAAATCCTAGCTCGGCTGCAGTGAACAGACAGAGTGGTGGTGATGGTGTGGCCAGAGCATGGCCTCAGACCCCAGACCCTATGGAATTACGCCCTGAAGTCGGCAGAGCCGATGGCAGGACAGGCTGCGTGCATAGGTCGGGATTTGCAAGGTCCAGCCTTAGAGGAGGACCAGTGGTTTAAGTGGGGTGAATCTGCTGCTGCTCTGAAGAGTATCATAATCTTTGCCATAAATGGGCTCTCAGCAGCTGGAGCTTTGTGCTGCTTTTCATGAGGCCCGGCTCTGAATTCAACTGACAAAATCTTGGACAGTCGAGGCCATATTTTCAACATTGCTCAGCACCAGCAAGCAGAGTCCTGGGTTCCCAGCACCCCAGAGCGAGGCAGAGCCATGGGGTGCATGAGGAGGGTGCTGATCCCCTTCAGCCTCCCGCGCCTCAGGGAGCAGGGCATGAAGCAGTGGAGGATGTGGTCTATTGACTTCTGAAGTGCCCTAGTACATCCCTATGCAGATCACAGGATCTGCTGAGACAAGAGTCCAATACAATCCTAAGTACTTATTTTGATGCTTTCTAATGGGAATGGGATTGACATCTGCTTATACGCCCACTCAGGAGCTTACCCCATCATGAGGAACAGACATGAACCCTGGATATGAACTCCTCCATTAACAGAAAGCAGAAGTGATACATATAGATGCAAAATGCTTAAAAGAACCACCAAAAAATAACCCTTTAGGATTTATTTAAGGAGGAGAAAGAGCCCAGCCCAAGCTCTCTGCAGTTAGATCTTGCTGGATTTGCCTGGATGGTGCCATCCATTAAGTGTGCACAATGGATGGCACTCCATGAGAGGACAGGAAGCCAAGGCTGTGCCAAGGCTGCAGGACCTCTACCAGCAACTCTGGTGGGGTTCATCTGCTTCGGGTGTTATTTAACCCACAGCATAGCCTGGCAAGCTCACACTCGATACACATCCTCATATCTGGGCTGGAGAGAGGTGCCAAAGTCACATCCCTGCAGGACAGGGCAGTGACTCCTCTCCCACTTCAGTGATGGGTGAACAGGCGCACCAAGACATCTTACCGAAATACCTCAGAGTATCCGAGCCTAGATCACACACAAAGGCAGCAGCAAAGCACAGGAGCACCAGAACCAGTCACTGTCTTTTTATAACAGACTCAGTGACCCCAGCCCTGATCTTATCAGCATTTCCAATGACCTTACCCTTGCTCTTCCCCAGCAAGGAGAGGTCCATTCAACCACCCATAAACCCACCTCATCCTCCATCCCCAACTACTCCTTGGCCGGAGACCCATGCTCCCCAACCAACTGACACACAGTCCCCTGTCTTTGTGCCTATCTCCACCTCTTGTTTACAGTGAATCACCTGCACTTTGGGGCCAAGACCATCTTTTGTTCCCTTTTTTATACAGCACCTGGCACCATAAGCTCAGTATGGGAGGTATCTGATTACACAGCTAATAAATAAACAAGGACCTTGATCCTCTTCAGCATGTGGTTGTCCAAGGCTGCAATTTCCCAACAAACTGTTGCAGGCTGTGCTTGATGCTGTTAGTAATTCAGATGTGTTTAGGAGATGAGGAGCAGGCTCTGCTAAACCAGACCTTCCTACAAGCAGATGTGCACAGAGCAGGGAGCAGAAAACCCAGACCAGCTCAACCTCCATGTCCAATGGCACAACCCACGTTCTGAGTTGGGCACATCAGCCAAAGCCCTGGTGTTTCTTCCAGTGGCTGCAAGGATGGCTGAAGAAAGGTGGGGGAGAAGATCACCTCAAGGCAACCACTGCTACAGCATCTCCCTCCCACAAAGGGTTTTGCAACAAGGTTTTTCCTCCTGATGGCCATCCAGTCCTGCTCCACCTTTCAGGAATGGTACGCACTCCTCTGAAGTCTCCCCTGGCATCACCCATACATCTATGCTCCCAGCCTCACTTCTATGCTCACAAAGCACTCACAGGCTGTGCTGCTGAATTACAGTGACCACAGACCCCCCAGGACCTGCCACCAGAGCAGCCTGACTCCTCCATCCCCAAGGCTCTGATTTCACCATGATTTGAGGCCAGATGATGGGAAACTGCGCAAGGTGGGATGCAGCTGCCCACAGCTGCTGTAAGCACATCCCCAAACAAACCCCCTTCTCCCCTATCCCATCTCTTCAGCGACTGAGATGTCCTCTGTTCCCTTTGACTCAGAAAATCAGTGACTGCCTGGATTAGAAAGAAAAAGCCTTGGAGCAAAATCCCAAGAGGACAGTAATTAGAAGACAGAACTCCCCAGCTCTGGAAGCATCAGAGAGGAGCGATACGTAAACTCCCAACCTGACGGGGTAACTTTGAATCATCTTTCATCTTCCCCTGGATGGGGTGTAATCTAATGACATTAGCTTGGCTTCGCTCTAGTGAAACTGGCATCGGCGCTACAGAGCCAGGGAGATTAAACCATATGAAATAAATGTTCCTGGGGTGACTGACAGGATAATGACATTCCAACAGGCAGCTCAATCAGCGCAAGACTAACAAAGGATCAGAGGGAACCAGCCAGACTCGCAATGTCGCTCGCAAATACAGATTCTGGTTTTAATCCAGACATTTCTTTTACTTGACTGGCTTAGCCCCTATTCTTGGGAGTTTTCCTCAGGCTGTAGATAGCTGTATTGGGGTGGGGGATGGCAGTTGAACTCTATTAAAACCCATGCTCACCTGCTATTGAACTCTGTTAGCTCAATAGCCTTGTTCAGGGCTGGAGCAGAGGTTTCTGTGCTGGGAAGTCAATGCGAGCATTGTGGGCTGCCCCCTCCCTCCTTTTGTCCCTGTACCACGAAAGGACTTGCGAGCCTGAAACTGAGAAAGCAGCTTTCGGCACACAACTTCCCTTGATACCCAAACCCCCACCCGGAGGTGTCACACTTACCAAACTCAATCACTCAGCTTGGGTTTTTATGAACTCAGGCTCTGGGTAGGACAGCTGCCTCCTCACCCAGGCACAGCTCAGGCTGTAAGAGCTGAGCAATTATTCTACTTGATATAACAAAGCGGTTTCGTGTCTTGTGTGGCATTCCAGTAGGTGACAGGACCTCCACGTGCCTTGTGAGCCACTGCTCTATAGGTACACACCAAACAAGCTGCTTCGGGAGCATCATCCTGCTGCTGCGGCCACAGCTCAGCCCCAGCTATCCACCCTCACACCATACAACAAGCAGCTGTTACTGGAGCTGCTCTTTGTTTCCAGGAGGAACCAGGGATGCCGATGTGGCATCCCTGTGACAGCCCATGGTGACAACGGCATTGCCCATTGTCCATGAAGGCTGGCTGGCTCTTCTCCATCTGCATCCCACATCACTGCAAACAGCCAGGAGCTTTTTGTTCCCTGGGACAGGGCACTCACTGCCTGCGCCGGCTTCCTGTGGGCGCTGAAAGCAAACCCAAGTGTTTATACCTTGTAATGATGCTGTTTAGTCTGACTGCTGGGAAACAGAACTTCACGTGAAACCTAAGCCTCTGATGTCAAAGATAAGAAAGCAGGACCCCTGGCAAACATCTGGCCATTTCCCCACCACTGAACCCTTGTCAAAGATTACAGTAAACCCATGGAAAGACACAGAAAGGAGTATTTCTAACAGGCTGGTAACTGGTTACCAGCAGGCTGACACCACAGCGCTGCCATCGTGCCGGGACTCTGTGTGTTAGCAAAGATTACTCATACAAGCAAAGCCAGCAAGATTAGGTCTCAAAGGAATAAGCCCACACAAAGAATTCACTGTACCTCAGCCTCCACAGGGCTAATAAAAAATAAAGTGATGAAATTCAGTACATCAAATACCAGAACAAACAAACTGCAGCAATTAATGGGAGAGCTCATGTACCGTACGCTAAAGCATAACGCTTATGCAAACAGCATGCAGGGCAGCACCTCGAACGAGCAATAGCTACAAGATCCAGACCAAACCCCTGGAAAATTTGAATCCCCTACACCATGTACTATGCCCTAAATGCCTGTGGCTCCTCCTCTGTCTCGGTCTGTGCTCTTCGCTCAGGCAGCTCCCAGAAGCGGGTCTATCCCACTGCCATCTGCTCCTCAAGGCTTCCAGTGCATCTTTGATAAATGAGCTTTTCCTCATCTCCACCATCAATTTCAGTAGATGCCACCCCAAAGCCGCGTGTTTATTTTTCAAAGTCAAGGCTTGATTAAAGTTCTTGAGGTTTTTCAGCTCCGTTTTGAAACGTTTCCTCTCTGATACAGGGTCAGCATGTGGAAACGGGAGAAGCGTGCACTAAAAATACAATTCTGTAGACAGCTTCAGCCCACACGAAAGGAAATCTTTCTTTCTCAGAGAACCCACACTGCTGCCTGCAAAATCCCGGCGTGTTCCTGACACTGCCAGATACACAAGGAAGCTCATCACTTCCACGTGTTAAGACTTTTACATAAACACTCAGACCATCAGTACTATCCTACTCCACATTTTAATACTGTCTCCACAAGCTGAGCCAAAATCATCCCTAATAGCTGGGCTTAACACGAAAGTAAAACAAGCTCCGGGAGTACCCAAATCCTCTCCTTTTTGCTTGTTCATTCAAGAAAGCCACAAACGCAAGACACACGCTGGAAAAGGCAGTTTTGCCCCCACCCTAACCAATCCTTTCCATAGAAATCTGCTCCTCTATTAACTTTAACACACACAAGGAAAATGTCTAAACAATATGAACAAGAATCCTGCCCCTTGGCTTTAACGTTTACCATCTTGTATTAAAGGGGATGCCTTTCATTTGGCTTAATGAAACACTAATTAATGGAAAGAACCACCCCATCTACCTTTTTGCTCATTTCTTAGGCAAGGTTGGGCTCCTGGAACGGGTGCTTTTGGTTACTCATTACTGGGGCTGCTGAAACATTTGCATGGGGAATAGGGGTTTTCTCCACACTGAATACGGGAAAGCTGCTGCTACCGGCTGTGTCTCTGGGCTGGGGGCTGCAGGAGGTGATGATAAGATGCTTTGCAACGGGAGTCAGGATGAGCCATAGGTTTTGCAAAGCCCCCTCCCCGACAAAAGCCGGGGAGCAGTAAAATGTTGGGGGGTCTGTGCTCCTCCGGGGGGTGGGGATTTAGCTCTGCCTCAGCATCCCCG
>NW_009943974.1:201747-201993 GCF_000696875.1 Nestor notabilis
CCCTTGCCCCTTCCCCATCCCCCCCGGCAGGGAGCACCCCGGGCTGCAGGGGGGCACCCCCAAAGCAGGAGGGCTGGGGGGAACGGTGCTGGGGAGGGATTAGAGGATGGGATGGCGGGGAGCAAGAAGGAGGATGTGTGGGGAGGAAAGGGGGGCTGGAGGATTTGGGAGCAGGGACGGGATAAGCAGTGGAGAGAGAGGCTGGGGTAAGAGCTCCTGGGGAACTGGGAAGCAGAGACGGAGGCT
>NW_009943975.1:0-1649 GCF_000696875.1 Nestor notabilis
AACTATTCTATGATTCTATGATTCTAATATCAGTAAAGTCACTCTGGATTTATAATATATTTCCAAAAGCAGATTTGGCTTATTCATCTCTGCTTTTAAGCTCTCCTTAATTCCTTGTACACTGTGTTTTTTATCATAGATGTCTGAGAAATACACAACATAGTTAAACAATGGGGAAGGTAGATACCTACAGCAATAAACCCTTGACTATGACAAATAAATTTGTATAACATTTAAAGTTCCTAGTCCAGTTCAGACTGCTCTTATAGTTTCTCTGGGTTTTACAACTGCATAAAGGAACCATTAAAGCCTATTCAGTAAATTCTCATACACCTCCCAAACAGATTAGGTTTCTTTATATATTTTACGTGGTTGTAAAAAAAATAAATAAAGAGGGGTATTAAACCACAATAAATGACATCAAAGTAAAGTTACAGTTCTGATTTAAGCCCTTGTCAACTCAGGAAGTTCAAAGTGAAGTTTCTGCCCTGCCTGGGAGACGGTGCTATTCTCCCTGGAACAATAGCAACAGGCACATTGATTTCAATGGCAGAGGAATCAAATTCCTTCCCTTGTCTAACTGGGCTCAAGTACAGCTGGACAGGTACAATGTCATGCGTGGAAATGTTGTACCTTTTTGTTTGATATTCTGAACTTAGCAAAGGCTTGCTTTGTGATGGTGAATATTAGGTTTTCCTGGTCCATGTGGGTCTGGGATAAAATAGCTTCCCATAACTCTCTAATATCCCAACTTTAACAGCTTTGAATGATTTGCTCAGACTCTAAGTCTCAGCATACATGTTTGGGGAAGATAGTCTCATCAAGGAAAGTATGTGTGCATTGAATACAATTTGGGTATGATACTACATGAGACTTGAGTGACTGACTCCATTTTCAGTCTTAGTTTCCCCATTCTTGCCCTCACGTCAAGGCTCCTACAATGGCATTCAGGTCCTGCCAGCTGTGAAACCTGGCAGACAGCTCTACTGGTGCCTACATCAGTGGCTGCATCAACTTGACTACAAAACAACTCCCTGACCCCCCTGGCTGGAGGCCTGGAATGACTTGGGTGTCTGTCTCCAACTGGGCTTGTCCCATTTGGCAGCAGCATCTCCTTGTCAGACCCCCAGGCTAGCGCTATATTGTTAGTGTTAAAGTCTGTGCCAGCAGACAAGGCATTTCACTACATGATCTCAGAATGCAAGGCACTGGAAAGGAGACACAGACAACAAAAGAAACATCGTATCTTGGTAAAATACAGCAGATGGGAGAAAATATCCACTGGAGGAAGAGGAAGTAACCCAGATCCAGAGGTTTTGGCTGTAAGGAACAAATTGTCAGGGAATTTAAACACTGTGTCTGCATGTGAGTGCACCCCTCCAGTGCCTTTGTATTCATTTTCACTATCCCCAGGAAAGGGATGTTGTTTAAAAGGAACATATTCTGAATATATCCATATCCTTCGAATATTGTTCTTTGTCAAGTAAAACAGCCGAAGGAAGAAAATTAGACTTTTAAAAATTACTTTCCAAGTGGAAATTTTTTTTTTCATATGTGAAAAGAGAGTTGTGTGGGAGTTTAAAATACGCTTAGCCTAATAATGTGAATAAAAATGAATGCAAGGTTTGCAAAGTTCTCCATCAGCAGGA
>NW_009943975.1:1680-52203 GCF_000696875.1 Nestor notabilis
CTTGGATGGTTTATGAAAATAAATCTCAAAGAAGAGGAGCACTGAAATCACCACAGTGAATCATTATAAATTCTTCCACCTAATAATCCTGGTTATTATAATGGACAGCTTACTTAATATTAGAAACTTTTCTTGTCTATATAAACACTGGTTTATGACCTAAAGCTTGAGTTTACATACACATACATACAGCAGAAAGCAGAAGTGATTGCATATGGTACGCAATGATTGAAGTAGATATTCAGAAAGAAAATTAGGTACATCATGTGGGAGTTACTGCAGTCCTCAAAACCCCAATTCATTTATCTTGCCTGCCCCTGGAGAGGATTAATCTTCATTTATATTTCAATAAACGGTATAAGGTTTCCCCAAGAACTGTAGGTTCTGCCTTTGGCCTTGTACAGAAGTACCTCTCTCTTAAAATCCAAGCAGCTGAGCCCCTACATTATGCTTGAGACCTTTTAGGATAGCCTGTGAAGCCTTTCCCTCTCTGTCCCAACAGAGGGAACTTCTTTAGATAGCTACCTTTTCATGTTTTTATAATGTAACTGCTGGATCTGCTTCTGCAAGTTGTCCTGTTATGGCATGATTGCCAATATCCTCCAAAGCATGGCCAAAGAAATGGTTCACGCCCTGTCCTGCCGCTGCTGTGTGCAGTGGCTGAAGCACTAACCCCAAAAGTGGGGTGCAATCCAGTTTTTTTCTCTGCTTGAAGGAATATGGACTGCATCCCTCACCAAAGTCCAAGCAGGCACTGCAAGGCTTTCTTGGGGTTACTTTGGCACTTGAGGACACAAGGACATCCAACTGAAGCCATTCTACCTTGCATCCAGGAGTTAAAAGGTCATTTAGCCACATGGAGGGAATGGTGCCCCAGAAGTTTACTGAGCATTCCTGAGTGCGAATAAGGTTTTAACTTCAGGCACTTTATAGATATTTATGCTGCTTCTAAACTTGACTGAGAAGGTTACAAGGTTCAGCCTCTCAGTTGAAGGTTTATTGAAATAAAAGCAGCTAAACCCATTTGAATCATACTGCGGTAAACTCAGCCCAAGCACCAACCCCACTGCAAATTCTGTTGTACTAAACTCCTGCTGGTAGAACAAGTTGAGAAATTAGACTGTCATATGCATTCAGCGTGTGAATTAAGAGGTCCAGTGTGTCGGGACAAAGATCTTAACTCCAAATTCCAATTCCAAATATTATATGCTATGTATGAGGGCAAAGGGCCTGTCTTGAAGAGAAGATAAAGTGTTAATAGAGTTTTCCAGAAGGTCACCCACTGTATGAAGATCAATATGTCTGATTTACTAACCAAACATACACACTTATTTTTAAGAGTTTTCTAACATTTATATATCAAATTGATAGAAGGGCTTATGCAGAGAGAGATTAGCCTGAAAAAATAAATTACAAAGAAAATGTCTGCAACTAAAAGCATAGGAGCCAAATGCAGAAAGATTGAAAAACAAACACTACAGATATGTGGCACTGATTAGGCTGTGTTATGCAGACTTTTCCCGGACAGTTACAAAAATAAAGTCCATCCATCTGTCAAAACATCTGCTCTGCGTATGAAAATTAAAAGAGAATTGAGGTGGAGTTTACGAGTTTCCAGTAATTATCTCTCCTCCAGAAACCTGGAATTTACAATCTTTGCTCTGGATTATGGTTGCAGCAAAGAGTTTTTAATGACATCTTTTTAAGTGGAAGTTAAAGGGTAAGTCCCCATGACCAACAATATCCTGATTTTTTTCCTAATATTAAGAAATCAGTTTCTTTTTTTTAACTAACGTTTATGACCATTCTGCTTCTCAGATATTACAGTAAATGCAAATGGCCAGATTATGCAGGGCCATAAGTAGGAGGCTAAATAATCCATTACAGTATCATTAGCTTCCACAGTTTTCTGCTGATTTAATCCAGATAAGGATCAGACTCTGTAATACATTCTTCCTTTATTTCAGCCTTCCCACATAGCCAAGTGATTAAAATATCACAAGGTTTTGTCTAAACTGGATGGACAAGGGGATTTAAAGCTATCATCTAACAGCTGGACAAACAAAATAAATATGTGTTTTGTCTTTCGAATCAAAATGGACACTTTCCATATAAAGTCCCATGAATGAGTCTAATTAATATATTTACCTTGGTTTTTTATTCCTTCTGTCCAATTAATTGAATTCTCAAATTACAAGGTCAGAGACGTCCATGGAGAATATGTAATCCCAGACATTACTGCTGTCATTCAAATTTATCACACTGCTGAAAGATGCTCTGGACTTACCAGGGAGCTTTTAAACTTCTCTCCTTTGCTAGTGGGCTACTGCCAGCTGCAGTCAGTTCAGGCTGTATTGGCAAGGTAGCTTTTCAACATGAAGCTGCGTTGTTTCAAGGAAAATATTTCTGGAGTGTGAGTGCAATAAATATATGTGTGATTGCCATGCACACAGATGATGGATTGTCAGCTAGATCTGGCAAACACTTTAGCATGTCAGTAAGCACATGCAAGGAAGTCCTCTTGAGGGTGAGCTCTACATGGCACATGGTTTCACAGCTCTTGCTGCCTATGTCCAAGCTTTTGTAAAATGCAGTAACATTATTTAAAGATTACTATCATTTCCTTCTTTTCTATTACAGTAACACTTAGAAAAATACTAGTCAAAGAGCACAGTCTGCATAAACAGGCTCACGACCAGTAGGGACCAAAGGTAGTTATTCCAGCCCTGTTAAAATGCAATGTTATTTTATAATTTTAATTTATTGGAGCAAGTTAGTTGATAACACTGCTGCAACCTGTTGTACTAAGTCCTGCACTGGCAGTAGCAGGAAAGTCCCGGAGTAGTAGAAGCTTTGTACAGGCCCTAATGGGTGGGGAAATCATGCCTGGCACCTGTACACAGTGAGATAACCTTCCAGCTGAACCTGTATGGTCAGGTGCATGATTTTGGAGCAGGGGAGGCCAGCTGGCATGAAAATGTTTGCAGACTGTGATTTATTACTGTGTCCTCCCTTGCAGTTTGGATCAATAATGTCATTTCCAACCCTGTTTTGTCATTATTGTACCTTGCAATTAGCAGAATCAATGTTTTATAGTCCTACCCTCTGAAAAAAAGCCAGTCTGCAGTGCTGAGTAAAGTTGAGCAGCTGAAGTATTGGGGCCTGTGTTACAGAAAGCAATTTCTATTAACTTAGTTCTTGGGGATTGTATCCCTGTTAGTCAAAGCAGCGTGTATTGCATCACACACACATATAAATCCAATATAAACCTAGAATATGCCTAGGTAAACAAAATACAAAACCTATGTTCTTTTGCGAACTGACTTCTAAATGTACTTGCCTTCTCACCTCAGAGCTTTGAAAAAGCTGATAGAACTCCATATTCATTGGCCCTTATACTGGATCATGATCTGGAGGACTTGACCCATCTGGAGATGTCAGAAACGACACTACCCTTAAGCATGTTAATCACTGCCAGTATTGCAGAGGAACCACTGATTAATTCCATATCTAGAGTTTCCTCGGCTGTCACGACGTGCCCTGAGAAATTTCAGACTAAAGGTGCTGATGAGGGTTGATAAGACATTTTTGGTTGCCTAGTACAGCTTACGGTACTTGCAGTTATCTTTCCAATTAAGTTATGTCTGTTATCTGTCTGATTTTTTGATATGACAACAGTTCATGAGAATATTTGAAATTTATAATTTACTCAAGTTGCAGGATGTCTGCATGAATTTAAGCCATTAAATCATCAAGACAAGAAAAAAGAAACCAACTAACAAAGCACATAATTAAAAAAAAAGCCACTGAAAAAAAGCAGATATATCCTGATTCCTTCAAGCCACAAAACTGCATGGCATATTAGCAAACAGTTGTTTGTCAGTACACTTGCACAGCAGAAGGAAAGCTCCTCTGGTTCTTCCTTTGTGTTACTGAGGGTGAAACACAAAGTGTCTCCCTGCCTGTCTACCTACATACTTACAAATCTAGTAGTCACTACTGGCACTTGGTCATTTGGCCCAGAATTTACCACTAAGGTTAAGCATGGAGGCAATTAAGCCAGGCGGGATACTTCCTAGGGTCTGTCCTCAAAACAGTCTTAAGCCAGAAGCCATCAGAAGTCATTAAAAGCCATGCTTTAAAGATGTCTCCCTTGACTGCACAGACTAAACACATCAGGCCTTCAAATCGTTGTTGTTAGCACTAACCATCTGACCTAGCCATCTTAGGAGGTAAAATTTCTCCAGTTCTTTTCTGCATTCAGTATGTTAAAATCACAAGACATGTTTCCAGTCTTTAAATCTTCATTCAACAAATGCAGATAGTAATTTTTCTGGACCTGTGAACAGCCAGAGAGATGCCAAGAAAAGGCTGCAGCACTGAATACCTGATTTAATGACCATGTCATATTTTTGTACAGCTGGTTAATGCATAGTTAACAAGACAGAGCAAAGTCTTTCGTGGATGCAGTCCAGCAAACATGTGGGTTTTCAGGATTTTGCATCCACAGCACGATCATCGCACATTAAACCTTCCCACCAGTGTTAGGCAGCATCCTCTATTTTGAATTGTTAGGGTTTCAGTAGTACACACTTCCTACATCACAGAATTAATTTATTTAAGGAACAGAAGAGTATTTCACAAATAACTCAAAACATTGGGAAGCCTTGAGGTCAAGCAGAAGCCAGTTCTTTTCTGACCATAACTTTAGAACAAAATTGAGTTTGCTCTGTAGAGTAAATCTGTTCCACATTTTGGGTATGGCTTTATTAGCAAAGAAATGAACAATACTATTTGGTTTCAGTTCAAGCAGACTCACCAAGCCCAGCAGCAATTTAAGCTGCAACCACAGTCTAGATCTAAAAAGTCTCTCTCATCTATCTTTCTCCATGTGGGTGGGGTAATCACCTGTCTTCTGGAGAAATCAGATTACACCCCACCTTTCTGAATAGGATCAACACCTGCTAATTGGGTGGAGTATTTCAGACAAACAGGTTGTCAAGCCTGTTATAGGCACATAAAGCACTTACTTGGACTCTGTATCAGTCAGCTTGCCTTTATTCAGCATATTATGGGCATATCCTGTAATGACTTCCACTCACAGCCACCTAAGATAAATATACTCAAAACTTCTCTGTCAAAAGTGAATGTAAAACTATGAGGTGTTGAAAGGAAGCAAAAGACTGTTGAATCTAGAAGGGACAGTTGCTTAGCAATATGTGTGCCTGTAAATAAACACACTCTGTAAGCTACACTATGAAGTTACATGTGCCTTACTGTGGGAATACAAAAATTTGTGTGTAGATATTAAACTATTTTGACACCACAGAGAGATGCTGAACAGAGAAACCTTAAGTGACAGAAGCTTAAAATTCCCACTCAGTAAAAACTTGGCACCAAAGTGCAATTGCTGAAATGACAGTTTGCTGAGCAGTTTGGATGGGTTTCATTAGGTTGGTTTTGGAGGGTTGATTTTGGGGTTGGTTTGGTTTGGTTTGTTGGGGTGGGGGGATGTTTTTATATTTATGGTACATATATAGCAACCTAATGTTTTGGGAGATGTTAACTGGGAAAGAATTACCAAAGGGAAAAAGAGATCTATAGATTATTTGATCCAACACAGATCACATCACTTAGAAAACAAACAAACAAACAAACAAAAGGCAAGAGAGAAAGATTCAGATTCCCCCTTTATTTACTGTTCTTACTTTTCTTGTTCTACCATCTTCAGAATACTAAACTTTCTCTATACTGAAAAGGTTTGTTTTAAAGATATTCTGTTGATAAGAAGATGTGTAAACTGAACAAAGCATTAGCTTCAACATAGGAAATAATTGCATATTATTTCCTAGGTTATTTTAAGAACTTTCTCTTTAGTTCTCTTACTTATTACAAGAGGAAAAAAAAAAAAAGACAATATTTTAGCCTTTGTATAGCAGGGAGGAATTTAGTAGACCTGGTTCTGGTGCATGTAAGTAACAGGACTACAGAAAAAAATCAGTTGTTGACTAATTTAATAGTGACCACATCTTGAGTGTTGAGGAATGGTGATACGTGATCTTTCAGAGCAGACCTATCCTTAATTTTTAAACTAGCTTGCCTTTTATTAAGCAACAGAAAATACCAAAAACTAAACCAAACAAAAAACACAACAAACAAAAAACCACAAACAAAAAACCCAAACAAAAAACCCCACTACAAACAGAAAGAATGTGAAGCAGGACTGAAGCCCTGAAAGAAAACAAGGACTAAACATATTGATCATTTTTACTAGTCATCCAGTTAATGTGTTTCTCTGGAAAGAAATGTACAAAGAATAAATTTACTCTGTCCATCTTGGAATGCAATAAATCATAACAGGGAATTACCCAACATCATTTTGAAATAGCAATAGCTGGTAATTCAGCCATAAATAAAAGTAATTCTCAGACTTCGCTAAAGCCAAACTAGAGATCATGAGGAACTTCTATTGATAGAAAGTCAAACCCATAATTTTGGGAATGATTTTTCCTTCATTTCTCCTTTACTTCCCCTTTGTTAACTCTGTGACTTTGTATTTCAAAAACAACAAAGAAAACATTTCTGCAAGACTGCATTAAATCTGCTGAATATTAAGTTTCCTTCAGAAGCAAATTTCTATAGTCACACCTATAAGCAGAAAAATAAGCCCCAAATTAGAAAATTAGCTTTCTCCTTGATCTATATCAATTTGTTCCCCATACTGAAAGACTTAAATGACTTCCCACGATACATAAGTGGGTAAAATATGAAAATCTGAACAACAGCCAACTTAATTCTTCCTCTGCATAAGTACACAAGTTATTACCTTAGAGTAACTGATTTGCCTTGGTCAGTTCATATATAGAAATATATGCAAATGCATAAATGAACACAAGCTGTAGGATCAACATCTGAACTAAGAGCCATAAATGAGGCTTTATGCTGGTGTGTGTGTTTTGGGGGTCTATCCAAGAAATGGAGCTGGCACAATCAGAATTTCCCAGAGAGCTCCATGGGACTTTGAAAGACTCCAGTGTAGTGTAATTCTTTTTTACCAGGCTCAGCTCACCTCTAAGTGAAGGGGTTGTAGGTTTGTTTTATCTTTTCCCCCCATCGGTCTTTCTCTTTTGTTTGTAGTCTATGCAAAGCAGTTTTATGCAGCAGCATACTGCTTACAAAATGTCTCGGTTTCTCATCTCCCAAATGGTAGGAACGCTTTGGTAAGAAATCATGCCCACATTAAAAATCATGGACAAGATCAAGGAGTGAGCAGCTCTCAAGCTGATAAAACCAACATAGTAACTGGAACAGCTGATGAGAGTTGAAAGGGATATGCTGTGGCACTATTTGTATTACAAATGGCTCAAAAGTCACATTTCTTCTTATAGTAGGCGATACTAAGAGTGAATTCTGTCCCTAAACTCACTGGAGGTCCATTGCTTTGGAATTTTTTTGCGCTTTAACTCTTCCTACTCCCAGGGGACATCCACCTTTCCCTGTCTCCAGGCTGGAAGGGATCCTGGGTCTTAAGGCTCTGTTAAAGAATTTCAGTGCTGTGCTGGAGACAGGGAGCCAGAAAAGAAATGGGGATGATGGTGAGGCTTGGTGATAGAAAAACTGGAAATCTAGTTGTAGATGTCCTCCAAAGGAAGAACCCTGACAGAAAATAACAAATTTTTCTTTGGCACACCTAAAGGGCCACAGGTAATTTGACTGGAAAAATTGTGCCTGTCAGATGAATTTAGCAGCAAGCTTTCTAGATCTAGCAGCATTGTATATTTAATTTTCAGATTCCCTCTTCAGATCTTTGTTTACAATAACAGATGAAAAGAATTACTTTTACTTCCTGTCTCCATGTTCTTCTGTATTCCCTAAGGCAACAACAGCAATAAACTGAGTTAAAGGGAATAGTGTGCATTTATTGCCAACTTTGTTTTGCCAAAGTATCACCAGATATGGCTAAGGGACACTTGCTAAGTTACACACCACTTCTTCTGGTTCTTATTTTTATTTCTTTCTTTCCAAATTAAATCTTTGCACACTGATGGATCTAGAAGCCTGTGGAATTGCTAATCTTCCTGTGATTTAGGGAGGGGCTGGAAAACTTTAAAGGAAGCATAAACTGAGATGACTTATAAACATTTTGGCTTAAATTAAGTATTATCATAACAAATGAGATGGTGAATTAAATTACAGCCATGTGATTCTACCTGCATGAACCATAAACTCAATAATTGAGTACCAGCCACACTCAAATGCAAAGAAGCACGTACAGAATATAGGTATATCACATGTAGCGTGAATGAGTCCTGTTTCTTCTTAACTGGGTATATATTTCTGACCCAAAGTGATTCCAAATGACCACCAAGAGAGCAATCAAGTATAAAAAGAGTCGATCATAATGGAGTTTAGGTAAGAGTTAATAACTAGGTAAAATCTAATGGCAATTAAATAGCCCAAGTAGATGTCTATCTCCTATCAATTATAATACACATACACAACTGTGCTGATACACTTTAGCTGTTAAGGGAAATGACACAAAAGTGTAAGTCTCTGTATGGACCCATTTGTTCATATGTCAGAGCATACTGTAGAAGCTTTCTGGTACCAAGGAAAAACACTTGGTACCATCTGTATCCGTATATCAACATTTATTTCTCACCAGAAATATCCAGGGAGAAGCCAATTTCATACAGCATGCAAAGTGTGTATCTGTTATCATGTAGCTTGTCCTATGTGACTTTGTTAAAGTACCCCCTGAAATTTTAAAGATTTATACATGTCAAGGCCAGAAGGGACCATTTCAACAATAGAATTTCATCTGGAATCCTTAACAGTGGCTAAATAAATTAGATAGCCAAATCACACTTGAAAACAACATCCTAAGGTGCCCTTCAGAAACACATCTTTAAAGCTTTCAAGTCATAGAAATCTATCATAACCTTTAATAGGGATTTATTAGATTAATTGTGCACCACTTGAACTACTGCTATGGTGCCTCAGCCAAATCTAGCGCAGATGCGTATCAACTAAATGGCAGCCAAAACTTTTAAAACAAGAGTAAACTAATATTTTAAGGACTAGATGGGCTTTTCAGTCAAGAAGCTATTCCTACCTGCAAAACTAACTAATGTTTCTGGTAACTTTTGTAAGTCACCCAAGCTTTGCTTTGCTGGTTTATAACACTCCAGGAATGTCAAAGCAGAATTACTTAACCCATATGTAATGCAGAGGTTGCCATCTGTTTCTGCTGGGTCCCAGGTGCCTGTGAGATCTTAAAATCAAAATACTGAGGCTCACTAGTGAGGGATATGACTAGCATCATGTCTGTACTTCAAGTTCAGTACAAAAGCTGTGAAGTATTCTGTAGAGACTTTGTCTTCTTTGATCATTTCCAAGGTCTGGTCAGGAATCATGAGAAATAGTCACAGGACTTACAGCAACCAGAGTAGATCAAATGAGAGACTGAAGTCTAGAATAAAAAGAAATCCTCAAAGAATTGCTCATTTAGTTAAATTATGTAAGAAAATATCTTACTTGTTATTTATAGTCTTTAATTTTTCATGAACTATGTTATTTTGGTGCTCGTGATACTTTATACTGAGGAAATGGAAATATGTTGTAATACAAGTACTTACGTGGGACAGTAATTACTATTTTATTGGAAAAAATCTAGATTTGATGGGAAAGTGTAGCAGTTAACTTCTATCAGAGAAATCCTGCTCTAAGTATTGCGTAGCAGGGGAGTCTTTCAGCCTCTCATCTCAGCTTACCCATATAAGAAAAGATCTGAAATACACTTTAAAGGGTTTATCTACCTATATAGTGAGCAAAGCTTCACTAATTAACATGTATTAATCACTTTAAGAAACAGATATGAAAATGACCGCTTAAGGAACAAAGGGATATCAGGAGAGCGGGAGCAGCCCAACCCAGCCACTCTCCCTCTCCTCAAATCCCGCTTGGACTGTCCTGAGCTACAAACCTGCTGCGCCTAGATTGGCCTGACTGACAGCGTCAGTGTAAGGAATCCCTCTGAAGGGGTGACAGTAAATTACCTCTTATAATTGTGAGAGGAAATCTCAGAGGTCACAGCTGAGGTTAGCAGTGGGGCAGAGCTGGGGTTATGCTTGTGCTGCAGCTGCTGCAGTGCACCTGGCCTATTAGTGGGGACTTGCCTTTTCAGCACTGATTTCCTCTGGAGATCAATAATTAAAAAAAGAAGTTGTTTAAAAAGACCTCAGTGCAGAAGTACAGACTATCCTGAGCCATCACAAGTGAAGAGTATCTAATATCTTAGCAGTGCTACATGCTGAAAGCAGTATTAAATCGAGCATGGTTTATATGCCACTTTATTTGTCCTCTTTTCCTCTTGTTCCCTCTAATGACAGTCTGTTGAGTTATTTTTATGACCTTCATATTTCACACTCCCAAGGTACTGACAATGGCTTTAAGGAATAAATGAGGGAGGAATAGTAAGTTTCTTAAATGATTTGTAATCTTTATCGGTAATTACAGTTAAAGCAGTTACGTTAAATATTTTGTTTGTAACGCATTGTTTTATGGCAAGAATAGGTAGCTGTAAGTATTTAAAGGTGATGATCTGAACACACCAAAATATATATTCCATTTTTCTAGTTGCCTACCGAAACTGGATCCATATTACATATGACCTATGCATTATCTTTTTTCTTTTTGCACCTACACATGTAGTGAACTCTAAAAATTAAAGAAAGCAAAACCAACCCCAACAAGCCATATAAACGTTTATGAAAATGAATTGTCTGATTTTAGCAACATTTTGCTGTGCTACTGTTACCCTCAGCTTGGGCTGCACTGTGTTCTGAGCTCTATACTCCTGTTCTACCTTACTATTTTCCACCAGCCTGTGGGAGTGCTGCTTCTAATGCCTAGGATTGCAGCTGGAAGGTAAAGTGCCAGCATCACACACTGCATTGGAGTGTGGTGTGGGCTTCACCTCTTAATCATGATCAGCAGGTGTAATTGTCCTTACATAATAGGAAGCAAAAGAATCAAGGTGAAGAAAATAGTTACAGTATAAACAGTCCTCTCAAGCTTACCACAGTCAGAAGATGGGGACCTGAACTTGCCAGCTTACTCCATATAATGGTGTCTCTATCTACAATGAATGAATTGGAGTTGTCCTAGTGCAATGTATAAAACACACTCTTTATTATAAAAGTAATTATTAAAAAATTGAAGAGTATACATTAATTTTAGGTGCTGAATCTCTTACTAATTTTCTAGGTTGCAACCCCAGCTGTAAAAAAATCTACTTAATGTAATATCATAATACTTAGTAAAAGATCAAGCTGCAAGGTTAGTTAATTTGCTCAGACATTTAATACTAACCTTTTTTCATTTTAACCTTGAATATTAGATATTTTAGTCCTCACCTTGTGAAGTACTCCTGAAAATTATTTGTGAAAATGAAGGTGGATTAATTTAAATGTGTTATTTCTATGTAATGATCTAGCCCAAGTATCTGGCACTTTAGGCATCTCTTTACATTTATAGCTTAGCCCATATTTCTTAGTTTTCACCTAATCCACCTCTACTGTTCCCAAATGGCTTTTTACAAAGACAACTGTCCTCTATGGCCTCGGTAAAGACTGATGAAACTATTTTTATTATGACCTAGGAAATTATTCAGATGGAGCTCTCTGGAGGCATATGGTTGGCATTATGAATATTTTACAGAATCATCTCTGAAAATCAGGCCAATAGCATATACACATGGGGCCAAGTTGCACTCTCAGTTATACCTTGGCAACCACAATGATTTCCCATTTGGCTATGCGATGTAAGTATTTGGCTTACTGCACACATGTATTTTTTATCTTTCTTTTTCGCCCTTCTTCAGCCCTGTTTTCTCATTTTCCATATTATTCTTGTAAAGAAGACAATCACTACCAGTATGGAAGTACTATTATTTGGGGACTACTGGCTATGTCTTTCCTGCCTTATAAATACAGGGAATAAGATCTACATGGGAATGAGGCAAAATATACAGAAAATTATGCTTAGTGCAAAAGAGCCTTTCCTGAGGCACCAAAAATGATGCAGAACATTAAAACCACCTTGACCTCAATCTTGCTACAAACTCCATGCAGGGAGGATCTCAGTGAAACCCACTGGCTCTTACTGAAATGCCACAAAGAGAAATCACTTCTTGGATCTCACTGTAGGACTGGGATCTTTAGCAGGGCAAAAATATGTCAAAATACAATGTACCCTGAGATAATGAGACAAATACACACGGGTTAATAATTCTTATTTTGGTATTTCTCTTCCCTTCTGATATCTCTACCTCCCTCTCTCTAGTTGGTTTTATTTTAGATTAATTCTATTCAATTTGTGTCATTTCCATTTATAAATTTAAACCCTTGTTCTTCAAGACAAAGTTTCATTATTTTGAATAAGAAGGATGAGATAACTCAAGACTGGAGTTCTGATCAGATGCATGACCTTACATGGGAGGAAAAATACTTTAAGAATTAACACAATAGAACATAATAAAATATTTACAATGTTTTATAAAATAAAAAAAGATGCTAAAAAGATTTGTACTTACGAGAATATCTTTTCCAGCCCACTTGCACTCATCCCTTCGGGAATGAGATACAGGCCAAACAATCTAAAGACACAGAACAAAAATCACGTTGTGTTATTTCATGCTTCAATAATCACAAATTGCAGACCAAATGCTACAGTGTCTTTACCCAGTTTCTCTTTTCCCCATTCTTTTCCTTATTTCCTCTACTTCCATAAAATTTGATGACAAAGAAATAATAGGAGCAAAATAGGGATAATAAAAATCACAATTAAAAAAATCTTGAAATATAGTCTGTACTGTGAATCTAAGCTGTGAATCTTGAATAGCAGTGATAAGAGTGTTGACTCTCCATTAAATGAGTGTTCTTTCACTGTTTCAAATGTGATGTAATGGAATAGAGACTGAAAGCAAAAAATTGCAGACACTTACTCATAATAAATCGGATTTATGTGCTTGAGATCTCACATTAGTTACATCACCAGAAATGAATTGTTTGCCTCTTCAGTCTACCTACTAGTTCACTCTATTACTAAGTTTAGTTAATCAAATAATAAAAAAGAAACCATGATATTTTAAAAGTATTCCACTATCAAAATAGAAATGTTTATGCTGTTCCTATAGAGCCGCCCTAATACAAGTAAACCTAACCCCAGGCTTACTGTAGTATTTGCTTAGCAGAAAATGGATCTCACCTCATACACAGAAAATCCAGAGACCCTCACAGTCAATTATTCATGGTGGGTTTTTTTGAAAAGCTTTTAGGAATTACATATAGAATAAAACATGATCTTCCCATAAAATGCCAAGCTATTCATTTGGGAGCCTCAGATAATGCAATATGAATGGCCATAAGTCTGGATTACAGCGTTGGTGTTCAATATAGTTTGTTAAAACTATAAAAGTAAAAGTCAAAGCATTGAAAAAGAAAGAATGAATATGGATGACGTAAGAGGTTTAAGGAGATCTTAGATATGACATTTGAAAATACAGTTTACAAACACATTTTAAATTAAAAATTTTCTTAAAACTTAATGAAATCCAAATAAGCAGTCCAAGCAATCGAACATTTTAAGCCTATAAAATAAGGTTGAAAATTTTATGAGCACATTCTCTCTCAAAGGATTCCTGCTACTTCCTGTTTCTATTCTCAGCTTAAAATGTGCAGAGACGTGAAAATTTAAATTTACTAGGTTGAAAAACATTAACCAAACTTCTGAGATCTCCCAAAAGGACCAGTTCAAACTCAGTTCAAGTTTTGGGCACAGATTTCTGTATTACGAAAACTAGTATTTTAATCCATAAAATGAATGGCTACATGTTCTTTTTCCTTATTCTCCTTATTCCTCTTATTTGGCTTAAGAGTTGGCTAAATTGAACTGGTTTTAATAGACTGGAAAGTTTGACTTTTTGAGTTGTGCTCCTTTGGAGTCATATGTTACCATCAGCATTTAGACAGGAACGTCAGTGCTTATTTACATGGTGGAAGCAACAACGAGTGAGGTTTGTGGTCAAGTGCAGCACTGGCTGCATTGTAATATTGATTGTAATTTCTTCCGTGATCCTTCTGTCTTTAACAAGCAGATCCTGAAATTCTTTAAGCCTTTTGTCTGTTCTTAAATCTAAAGTCTAAATTGTAAAGTCTAATTGTTCTCCTAAGTCTGTTGCATTCAGTTGCATGTTATCAACAGAAATTCGTTATTCAATATAGTAATATTTTTATATGATTTCAAATGGTGTTCTAAAGGTATATGTAAGTATGTAAGATACAGTTAGTCCTACAGAGCTGTTTTCTGCAATGGAAACACTTTCTTTCCTTTAATTATTCCAGATGTTTTGCACATTAAGCTATCAATCCCTCAGAGAATTCAAATAAATAGCTAGTTTCCTTTATAGCTGCTCTAAAGAGAATAGAAGAGAAAATACCCAGTTTTCCTTTTATCCTTTTTCCTTAGAGAATGCAAATGAATAGACAGTCTTCCCTCTCAACAGAAAACACAAGGTATTTATTGCTATCATCTTAGGAAGCTAATAGTCAAACGGGCAAAAGGTCAGGAACATCAAGAAAAAAATCCCTGGGTATTGAAGCAATTCGTCTCTCATAAAAGGTACTCTCTGGATTTTAAAAAGTGCCAACAAAATACTTAATATAACAAATCAAGCCTCCATCCCATTGTTTACCTCCTTAACATTTTGTCTTATTAAAATAAATGGAAAATGGAATTATTTATTTAGACTGCAACAAAAGCACATCTCTGAACTGTTGTCAGCTTTTAACTCATCACCAGCTTTTACTGGAAAATTATACTCTCCATCGAGAATAGCAAGATTTTATGGACCTTTTCCTCTTTAACTAATACTGACTCTATTTTGGTTTGGAAGAAGCAGAAGCAGAGTGCCTACAAGTGCTGGGTTAAAGGAGTGAAATCAGAACTTGGACTCCCAAACAGCTGCTTCTTAGCTGCAAACAAATACAGAGTAATAAGTCTTTTTTTTCTGTAAACTGTCATAACAGTTGTTGGGTTTTTTAGCAATAAACATGAAAGTGTCTTGTTTGGGAAATAGGTGGATTATTCATTTAGCATTTACTTTTCTGTAGTCTGAAAAAAGGTTTGTATATTATATACTCATAGGTTATAGGCTTACTATAAATTTCTCTTCATAGAGTCAGCAAATGTTTGTGTTGTAATAGTATTCTTGACATCCAAACACTTACTACATAATTCATACAGTGCCCAACAGGGTCTGAGTAATAACAATGTTGCAACATTAGAAGTATATATTTGCATTGTACAAAGCATGAATGAACGTACCTTTTGGTATTCCTTGATGTTAACCAGGTTGAAAGAAAATATGTGATCCTTTGCTCCAACATACAGCCGACTGCGTTCTTCATCCAAGAGGAAAGTATGGTAACTGGAGCTATTAGCTAGTCCATTGAAATTGATTATATTGTTGGATTCCAACATTTCTGTAAGATAAAAATAATACTTTCATTGTTAATATGGTGAAATAAAATACAGACTTATATTTTTTCTTATGCATATTTAATTTTAGGAGTTCATACTTATGGTGTAGAAACCAGTGAAAGAGTTATGTACCTGAGCCCACAAATGTTTTTATTTCAAGTACTCAAACCCAAACTGTCTGTGAGATTCAGCTCTACAAAAAAGAAGGTCAAAATATCAGTGTAATTAATTAAAAGCCTGCATGAGGTTTCGGGTAGCAAAATTTTATCCATGTAACTTATCAACTGTTGGACAAAGGTCAATTTTATTCAATCAATGAGATTTACAAGGGTAAACCTGAGGATGACAAAGTATGACCAGCTGATAAAAAAACACATCTAAACACAAAATCTACTTTCAGCATACAAAACTACTTCTTACAGATCTCTAAGTTATGAGGAAGGGGATAAGGATGACTAGTTGGTGAGATAAAAATAGCACATACAATCTTTTATTGCAAGTATTACTATCTTCCCAGCTTACTAACACAGTTCCCTTGCTTGGAATTCTGTATTTATCCATCATAAGAATTAAGTCAGAGAAGGTAAGTTTGCTTCTGTTTAAACATAGAATAATTTTCTAGCTCTCATACTCCTCCCAGAACCTTTGCACTTAGCAGGAACAGAATTTAAGCACAAGGCCCCACAGAATCCTCTTAGCTATTCACAAACATTAACAAAGGAATATTCATTTTCTTGAAACTGCTTAAAAATACTTTCTCTTAAGATAATACATACCATACTCGTATAAACTTTCATGAAAACTTTCTTTCTTCATTCCTGTGTATCTACTTTCATATCAGGACCAGTGCATATCAGGACCATATTCTGTCCTCACACAGCACTGATGAGGACAGACAAGAAAGGGAAAAAATACATCAGGATCCAAGGGCTGATGGCTAGAGAGCATGGCCATATCTTGAGGCACCTAATGTTTGTGTTAGCTCTGCCATATGTGGAAGCCAAGGATAGGTGTTTATCCTCTCAAACCAGGTGCCAAATACTCAAGATTTGTCTAACAGTGCAGCTGCCTCCTATCACGTTTTGTTTTTCAGTAAGATCAGGTCCTTTTTCGACCATTACTCCCATGATGAGGGAGTGTAAAACAGCATCCTTTATGCTGACAAAAATCAAGCTGAAACTGCTGTTAAAACAGAAATCTCTGCTTAATTATAAAACTCATTTTCCTTCCTTTTTTATCTTCTTTTATTTTAACCAGAACAAGGAAGACATCAGGTGGGGCTTTCTTGTGCCTGCATAATGGTGGTACTTAAGATTTTCCAGAATTTCAGCACCTGCAGCTTAGTAGTCACACAGATGTCAAACTTATTTGTCACATTCACTTATACCAGGTACCTTTTGAAGCAGGCTGATACTCTCTAATGGCAAGAATTAGTAGGCAACATTTCAAGAAAGATAAAGATCACACTCAGAGTTGCAGACCCAAATATTCTTTGCACTTACGTGGAAAACTATCACTAGCACCAGAAGGAGCTAATTTGCGTAGCAATGTAGTGCAGTGCCGGGGTATGCACTGCATTTTGATCCTTAGTCTACTTTTTTTCTAGCTAAATATAGCAATACAGATGTACTACACACTACTTTTTTTAAAACTTGTACTGCTCAAGACCAAAGTTTGCAATTTTTTTAGTGTAACAAGAAGAAATCAAATCACCCCAAGCAGTCTTGTCAAAATAATTCTTCTGGCTTCCTGCCAGCTTCTAGAATTTGACTGTATTGTCCTCTAGTTCACTTATTTGCATTTTGTTAGAGACTTTACTAATTCTCTTTACATTGTAATGACTGATTCAGATATTGAATGTCGACTCGCTAAATAGTGAGTGATGCAGATGATTGATTGCTTAACTTGTCTTAAAACTCCCTTGTCTAGAAATGCTTTGCTGTCATCTATGTCTCATCGTTTTTCTTATAGCTGTCAAAAACCTTTGTAATTTTTTCATCTTTCATGGTTTGAACTCACACAGGTATGATTCTGCCCTTGGTGACTGCAGCGTAACAACAACTGTCTGCTGAAGTCAATGTTACGCAAATGTAAAACTGATATAAATAGAAACAAGATCAGTTAGGCACACAGCTACTTCTAGAGATGGTGATTGATGTTTTCTTTCTTTCTAACACTCACGAAAAATGCCAGATCATAACACTGGAGTCTAAGGTTTATTGCGGCCAAGAGTAAATTACATCATCGTCTTCACTGTTCATATGTCACCACAGTATAACTTAAAAGAACCAGGTGTAGCTCTACAGGGAAATAAATACATATACTTTTTTTTTTCCCTTTTAATTTTCTGTGACTCTTTAGAGTATGCAGCAATGTTAAAGATAACACTGATGGGGACTTTTTTGTAAACATGCAATTTGAAGTCAAACTGAAAGCTAAATCCCATTGCTTTCTCTAAGATTAGGACTTTTCTCCTGGGTTTTAATCCAGTATTTAGTGTATTGTCCCATTATTGACTTTTGCAGGATATGGTCAGATTTCCAGGGTCTATTTCCCAAAAGATTAGGCCTAAGCATATTCCAAGCAGTGTATTTCAAATCACATGAAATCAGGTTTCTCCCTATCAGGAATCAGGTTGAAAATGTAAGTTGAGGAGAAAAATGTCATTTGGGTGCTGATGATTCTCATTCACTACTAATTTAGTTAGGATTGAGTTGCATCGCAACTAAGAGGTAAAAACCTAAATAATCTCAGCAGTTCCTGTGCTGTTTATTCTAACTTACATGTATTCTTCCAGTGATGAATATGGCTTCATATGACATTCTGGAAAAGACTGCTGAAGAGCAAAGCAATGGCATTTTTACAATCAATACAAATTAAGTATTCAATTTCCACAAATTCATTAGTTTCAACATGTTTACCATCTAGTGTCTTTTCAATATCCACCAGTGACTATTGCTAAGAGAATGACAGAAACAACAGTGACACGGCCACTCCTCAAAGGGCACTGACATCCATCAATTCTGTTAAGTGTCAGTCAGTCATGCTGGCAAGGTACATGGCTGGTAAGTGCTAACATAAACCAAGATTTACAGCAAGGATTGCATTGCAATGATGAGGAAAATGATGAATGCCTTCAATAAGTTAATGAAATTAATGCTGTCTATTATGCATAACCTAATTGTTTCCCATTTTTTGTTGTTGTTCTTATTAACCATTGACATATCCATGGCCTATGCAGACAGGCAATGGTTGCCAAGTCAAGTAATTTTTTTTACTTCCTCTATGCTTTGTTCAGTTACTTCTATTGCAAACATGGTGACATTTCTCCACCAGTTGTTGCAACCAAGTACCACTTCTTCAGTAATTCCTCAGAGATCATTTTCTTATTTCCTTTTGACACATCCTCGGCTGTAGTCAAGCTTGTTGTTTTCAACAGGAATGCATGAACCCTATAAAGCTAACCACTGCTCATTATGACCACAGTATTGTCAATTAAATGCTATATGAGGTAGATTTAGAGTGGGTGGTGATATTTGAAGGTAATAAAGGCTTCATTGCTTTTATTAGCGGTGCTTGTTCCCCACATTTATTAAGCGTTGCAGGTGACCAAACCTCACGGTTTGAAATGCACCATATCTAAACCACTCATCATATTATAATGAATTTTCACTTGTGATGATCACTGAAAACAGCTGGAAGTTGAGTTTTTCAAGGTTTGGAGGCCAGATTATCCTACTAACCACTTCATTTCAACTACCTTTAATTCATAGTCCTGACTTGCCTGCTCCAGCTTATTCTCTCTCTCCCAGTGTCCATGCTTGAAGTATTTGACCTTTTTCAATGTGCCTTTCTGTAGGCTCTGCATAGTCTTCCTTGATCCAGTCTGACTTGTGTCAGAACATTCACTTTGACAGACCAAGCTGACAAATACACAGAAGAAAACCAGTCCCTAACTCTTGCCTTCCTTTTATTACATGGTTATTTAATTTGCTAATGGAATTGCAACTTAATAGTATGTATACACACAGAAGGCCAAATTCCTGCAGTGAAATTCATGGAGATATTCATGCGCAAGGAATGTAGGTTTGGTTTCTTTTTATGACACTTTTTTCATTAACGAATAAGCCAGAAAACCACAGCTATAGCTAAGATGAATACAGTCAGGCAGATCCTGAGGTTTGCTTTATCCATGGTTGGTATTCCACTATAAACCTTGTTTTATGTCTGTGTTCCTTCAGCGGAGTTTGTGAAGGGGAGAACAAAACAAAAGAAAACCATCTTGTTCTATTACTTATCTACTACCAAGCAAACTCCCTTTTTAGCAAGAGGGAGTTTGTCTGTGCAACAAGTTAGAAAATTTGTGAGCTTTGGCCTGTGTTCTTGCTGCAGACTTCACAGTAACATGCCAGCCAAGATTACTTTTGTTGATAAGGATCAAAGGGCTATATCAATTTCTAGAGAAATCAGAGGAAAGGTCTCCTCACCAGGATTCAGTTCTGGCCCTGTCCTATTCTGTCCCTGTCTGACTCCGCAGAGTGACTGGATTACACAGGCAGTTCTGCTCGTCATAACATGCTTGTGAATCAAATGAGTGGGTTGCTGGTTGCACAAAACTCTCGACCTTCATTCCTTTGCCAGCAATGATAAGATCTAACTGTGTATCTACCAGCAGCAGATAAAAGATGAGTCAATGCGTATTATGCCATCAAACAGGGATTTTGCTGAATTGTGAGCAATGCCTCCCACAACGTCGTGCTAGAACATTTCCTTCTTCTCTCGCCAGGCTTTTACTTTGGCTACAGAGTATCAGGTGGCTGCATGTTTGCACATGCATTTGTTGCTTACAAAGATGCATACTGTACCTCTTCTGCATGTATACCCGTAAATAATCCCAGGTATGAATTAGTCATTACTCTCTGAGTGATTATTTGCTGAATTCTAAGATACTAATTCTACTGTGCAAGGAAAGAAGTGGGTGTTTTAACTTCCAGCCTCTCCCGTAGCTTCCACATTTTATTGCTCTGAGTGTAGATGGGGAATTCTGCCCCTGTCAGTTATTGGAAAGGCAGAGACTGGCAGGAAATCAAAACAGCTTCCTGCAAGGTGATAGCCAGTAGAGCTTATTTGGCAAAACCAGGGATATAAGATTTGTTGTGAGCCCATTCCCTACCCAGAAGAAACAACAGCTGCCATGCACGCAGTGAGGCATTTCAATGGGGCATTTCCGTTCTAAAAGTTGACAGGAACTAACTCAGATGGGCGCTTGACAAATGTCTGCAATCAGGTACTTGACCCCATCCCAAGTCTAATGCTCAGTAAATGAAGCCAATGGCCTGAAGGATAACTTCTTTTTTATTTTTTTCCCCTCAGGATTTAACTACTTGATACCTCAATTGCTTTCTTTCATCTGCACCTCAGATATCACTGGGACCTTAGGATCTATCTATTAGTGAAGAGAATGGTTCAGCCACCCACTCTAACAAAAAATAAGAATCTTGCTAAGAGTCTGTGGTACAATTCAAGCCTGAACAAAGTAATTACTTTAAAAAAGGACATATAGGTTATCTATTGTTTAATATTTCATCTGAGGAGAAAAAAAACAAAGGAAAAAAGAAATTAAAAGACCTGCAGAATCTTTTGCTTCGTTACATCTTTAACTGTTCAGACTCTCAGTCTTTTAGTACCATCCAAACTGTTCCAATATTGCCAAATTATTTTTAGTAATTAATCTTTGATTTCATAGTAGGACCAGAACAAAAAACCCACAAAGAACCACCACCAGCTCCACCTCCCTCCAACCCCCCTCAACTTATGTTTTCACCTAATTTAGAATTACGTTGCTTGGGAATATCAGAAAGTGATCAGTTTATTCTGAAATGAAACAAAAAACAAGTTTATAAAGTGTATGAGCTCACATGGTGCAATAAGGGGTTTATCCATTTTTAGAAATGTAACATGAAAACTCTTGTAATCAGCACCTTTGGATTTTTGCTAGGTTATGAGCCAGATAAACTTGAAACTACACAGCATCTGTTGTTGATGGCAATTCAGTGTTATTGTAATTTGAATGAGATAAATTGCTGGGAGAAAAGGGCAGGTTATCTTATCAGTAATCAAATACAATTGGAACAGAGCCTCTCACAAGTGTTCAATCAGTCCTAGCTTTCATCCTCTTCATCTACCTTATCATAACAGTTGCCAATCACCTGGTTTCACTGAAATTTGCTGGTAGGAAAAAAAACCTAGAAACTTTTTTCTTTTTTCCTGTAAAACTTGTGTTTCTGAGAGAACATGTAGTTCAAAAACATAGTTCAGGGAACGATGTTTTCATTACAATTTATCAATTAGAAGTAGCTAGGACAAGATATACACTTTTTAGTGCACTCCTGATGTAAACCAAGCATTCTAAATGAAACACTCCTGCCTACCTTCCACTGCAGCAAAGAAAACTTGAAGGCCATGAGTATAGTTTGATTAAAACCAGATACTTGGAAGAAGGAATGTTGCACCAATGTTTTGTTTCAGTTGCACCGGCACAAGCATGGATTCCTTTGACTTCAAAATACTGATGCATATGGTTTTTATACTGTAAAACTGAGAGAAGATTTTAGCTCATTAATGTCAGCGCTATTTAGCCGCATGACAGCCCTTAAAGTGTTCTTGATTTGAATAATTGAAAGGGTCACATGATATTTCAAAGACATAAAACATTCAGATTTTTAAAGCCAACCTGTTTTCCCTTTATTATTTACACTATTTGTCTTTTTTGTCTCTGAAAATGAATCCAGATTACCCTTACTGCTCAGTTGTTTTCTTATAAAACATAAGAAATGTTAACCTCTAAGCTAAACAAAGACTTGTAAAGCTTGATTTCTTATACTTCTAATCCCATATTATGAATTTGGTTCTGTGAAAAAGGTTATGGAACATATTTAACTGTGAACTTCACAGGCATTTAAGCACAACATTGTTACAAAATCACAGAAAATAAGTATTAGCTATAACATTTTTGTGTGTGTGATGAATCAAGTAGAAATACATGATGGTGAAATGAGACCAGGATCTGGATTTACTAAGTAGTTATCTAAGGGAAAATCTATCAGGCTGAAGATTTAAGTAGGTAACTTTTCAACCTCCCATTGGTTGAAAAGGTATAAGGAATGCTCAGGAGAAACAATGGAAGTGATACATTGCACCAATGAATGTTGTACCCCTAGCTGATAAGGCCGACATCTGTATGTCTCAAGGTTTGGCAGAATAATATGGCAAAATACTGAGCTAATGACAATGGTTTCTAAACCTGCTAATTCAAATAGTAGAAACACCGTATGCATATTAACTAAGCCCTCTACCTTGGGTTATATATCCACAGTAAGCTTGGTTAGCTCAAAATTGCACCATCTGAGCTAGCACAGGTAATCAGGCAGCTAAATCCCATTCATTAAGTTACTCAGTTATCAGATCGAGTTAGTAGTTAATAAATTCTCAACTATTTGTATGATACTGCTGGAAACAGCCTTTAACAAGCAGAACCTGTACTGGTTATCAAGAAAGTGAAATTGTGAGTAGTTGTCACTTCAGGGTTTACCTTATCTATTATACACAGTAGCATCCTTGTCTCAATAAATACCATATCACAGAGGCATGAACATCTTTTCAATGACTAACAGTACAGATAGATAGGTGTTTTCCCAGGACACTAATGTATTTCTTTTGACCAAGCAGTACGAGATGCAAAGACTGGCATGTCCTATTCTCTGCATGGCCTAGCCACATGTTGAGTCTAAGAGTAGCATGGAGCACAGTGTTTACTCGTTGGCTGTTCCAAAAAAAAAGCAGGATACAGATTTCCAACTCATGAACTTTTTCTCCGAGAATAAAAGTAAACCATGAAAGGAACTAGTGTTTGATACGCACACCTACTTGTTCAAAATATTGACCATGCTGCAGTATAGACACACCTGAGCCAGCTTGAAAGTCACTTATGTACTTGTAGTATCTAATAACAGTGGCTAAGAGGCCAGCAAAGATTAATTGATTTTACTTCTCATTTAGTTGTGCTTGATGAAGCTCCATGTTGAATGACTAGGGTGTTAAACCAGGCTAAGCAGGAAAGCTACTTTGAAGTTAGCTCAGGGAATATGACTATACCTTGTCATAATCACAATAATGATTCAAAATCAGATATACTCAATGCACAGCCAGAGTATCTACATGCTGGGCTTTGCCTAAGTACAATTTGAAAAGTTTTAGATCTATTTATTTTTAAATTCAGTTCCTCCAAAGGACCATTATTTCTGACAATAAAACAAAAAAAAAAACCAAACCCAAAAACCTTCTTAAGTGAAAATAAAATTGTCAGGTAATGTCAAAACCATCAAAATGTTTGAGGACCATTAACTAACAAACTACTTAAAGTACCATAATATTTTAGAAAATTCCTATCTGAAAAGCTGGCCTAGTGAGGTTGGTTAATTTTTTTTTTTTGTCATTCGTCTGTTACCAATACTGTCCTTTATTCTAAATTCCTAACAATTGAACCTGAAAGTCCAAAATCCAGTCCGTGTCTTTATGGTTCATATATCATGGACAATAAAGAGTCAAAAGTGACAACACTGTCAATGCACATATTGGAGTTGCAGTTGTGTATTGCAACTTGCAGTTGAGTTTCCTCCTGCAAGTGTATTCCTTTTTCAGAGAAAACAGTATTAAATTACTTTCTAAGTCTTAAAGAAAATTTAGTTTTGGGAACCAAACCAATGTATCACTTCTAAAGGAAGTGAGCTCACTTGAAAGAATTAATAAATATAAGGTGCTAAGTTTGTTAAGGCTTATCACATATCCAGCACTTTGAGGAATTGTCTTTTCACATTAATAGAATGGATGAGTAAAATTCATTCTCAGTTTTACATCCTTCTCTCTTCTGATAGCTCTTGTGTCTTCTAATCTATAAGGGAGGGTTTGGATGAATTTCAGCAAGGGGTTGAAAGCACTGACTGCAGTTAAACAGTCTGTGTAGCTCACGTAGAGATACACACAACTCTGCTAATACACTGAAATTGCAGCAAAATAAAGGAGGGACTTCTAACCACTGACCTTCCTTGCACAGAATTCAGTGCCAAAATAAAGTAAGTGATGATAATTTTTTCTCTTAATTTACCTTAATGAAAAATCAATGGCATTACATGATAGATAAAAGAATCTGATTGCTGTGGTTCTGTAATGTGAGGAACGTACTTAGGGTCCATTAGATCAAGTATTATTTCAAATTAGTTACCATTATTTATCAAATGTTTTCAGTTACGCCTACAATCCATTAGGTTAGGTTCTGTACATCAAAAAGGAATTTCCAGTTCTTCCTTTCCAACCAAATGTCATAAACATAACTAATAATTAAACATCAGCAAAGTCCACAATACCATTTTTCAACTCAAAGTGAATATTCCCATGGTTAATGCTGCTCTATCAGCCAAAGTTTCAAATTTCTTTCAGGTTACACAAACCAAACTAGTTCTACTTTCAATGTTTCTGTAATTATTACACACTCAAATGAGGAACAAGAAATTACTAATTAACCGCTAGATTCAAAATGGAAAATAAACCTTAAATACAATTTTTACATTCATTTTCTGGATTCTGGGTTGTAAGAAGTGCATTTGTACCTAAAATTCCATGACATGCAAGCAAACTTTGAACTGTAATTCTGATAACACCAAGAAATTATGGTGAGAAGCTGTTCAACTAGTTTTAAAATCTGCCCCAAAACATCTTAATACACTTCACACAACACACAGTTAAGCTGTGGAAATTCCTGATATGGGCTGTTGTAAATGGTAAAACCATTAATAATTTCAAGGGGCAAAGTGATAAGATCAAGAAAAAGCAATCCTTAAGAGTCTGTTAAATTCAGAGATGTGGCCTCTAGCTCACCAATTTCCTGAAATTCAAATTGTAGGAGACTTAGAAAGTACTCTGGGGAATTATCACTATCTGATGGCCTAACCCTATTATCTTCTACTGTGGAGAATCCCTAATACGGAAACCCTGTATTATGTGTTTTCTTTGGCTGTGGTGGGAGACAACATATTTCTCTCCTAGTCAGATATGGGTAGAAGTGCAGCCATGACTTGAATGTCAAGAAGGAAAATGAAGATGCAAGATGTGAAATGTAATTCAGCAAAAAAACTGCTGCCACTCCCTCCTTGCCTGTGTCTGTCAATGGGGCTTCCCTGACCCATCCTCCTCCGCACTCTGTCTTCCCTCCTCAAAGCCTTTGGGGCCTCCCTGGGTGAGTGGAAGTATTTGCAAACAGCATCACTTCACGCTGATTGATCCCATCTTCTGTAACAGCATTTCAATCTCTAATTCCTTCTGAATACCTTCTGTTTTGAAATAACTTGTCCATATTTGATCTTTTAAGTGAACACCAGAAAGGCTGATCAGCAATTTCCAGTAGAGATGGAAGAGGGAAAGTGAGTGGATTATCAGCACTCAGGTAGCACCTGCTGTCTGGCTAGGCTTAATGCATGACAAGATTTGGATACAACTTTGTGGTGCTTGACCTCAGAGCACAAGTTCATTTGCTTAAAGACATATCAGTGTAAATGTAGTTGGATTTGTCTGAACACTGAATCACCTGGTGCATCAGGCTCTATTCAGAGCAGCCTCAGAAGGGGATTCAAAGATAACTGAAAGTAACTCAAGGATGTTTTGACTCCAAGCACACTCAGCCAGTCCCACCTCAACAAGCTCATAGTGGGTTCCTAGTGGGTGCTATCAGCTGAAATAGCTGAACTGCTGAATGTCCAGCCACATCACCTCCCACCTTGTGCAGCACATATCAGTAAGAGGGAGGTGACATGCACACAAATGACAACTGAAAAAGTGAAAATATTGTTCCAAAAGTGACAAAAGCAGGCAATATTTTGTTCAATTAAATTAACTGTGGAAGAAAGCTGATGTGATTGCCTACTATGCCAAAAATTAATCTGTTCCCAGATTTATTTTTTGACTCTCTCTTTCTACTAGCACAAAGGAGGTCTAAATGATGGTTTACTCAGCGCATCAATACAATAGCTTCATTATCCTCAGTGTTAGCATCAGGAATAAAGTTCAGTGGAATTTTGCATCAGGGAAGAGTAGTAATGGAAGTTTTATGTTTCTGAGGCTCCAGTGGAATATCAATGAGAACTGGCGTACCATTTTTTGCTCAAGCCACAAAAACTGCACTTTTCTTACCAAGACAGAGATCAAAGATCACATTCTTATAATTTACTTTGGGCATCTGTCAGAACAGAAACCTTTAAAGGCACAGTGAAATGCAAAGGAGGGTTTGCCTTATTTCCTTTATTATGCAAAATGAGAATTACCAAAACATAACAATTTCTGCAAAATGTACCATGAAATTTAATTTAGTTCATTGTTTCATACTCTACATTTCTTTGCACTTTGAGTGACTTAAACCAGGACCATTTCTCACCTGAATTCAGGAGACATTCTCCATTGGTATGGAATTGCCACACTTGCAATTGAGCTTAATGAATTGCTTACACAGGTTGTGTAGCCTCAGTGTAAGTTTGGTTTATGTAAAGGGCACATTAAAAACTGGAATGTTTTGGGGGAAAAGGCAGAGCACTTTCCACTTACCCTTCCAGACCCAATGATATTATTCATTCTCGGCAGCTCTGTTGGTTACTCAGCTAATTTTTCTCCAAAAGAATGCTCCTTTGGGTGCAATATTGAAGTGTATATGTATGTCAACTGCCACATAGGCTTCCAAATGCCCACATTGATCCAAGATGCCAGGAGTCACTGCTGACAGATAAGGAACATTCACACAAAACCTCTGCTGAAAGTTAAAGGAGAACTCATGTTTTTCTCTGATGGTATCACATTAACACTTTGTGGTCAATTGTATACTCCAGAGATTTGTGAAAAAAACTTTAAAAATAATATTTTGAAGTTGCAGTTCAGCTAGACTTGAACAGGACACTGATTCAGTGTTTCCAAATTAAAGGAACGTTGGGTGGTTCCAAATAAATTCTAAAGAGCCAGATTTCAGCTGCTAGAAACTGGTGTAACTCTACTGCTTTTAGTAAACCCAAATTAATTTACAGCAGATGTGGCTATAACTTAAAGTGAAGTGTATTAAGTGTGTCTCTAAAACTCCTTATCATCAAACAGGATTTTGATTAGATCGGGAATAAACTAACATCACAATAAACTTCCTACATGTTTATAATGTTTGAAGACTAAGTAATACCCAAGAAAGACATCACAAAGCAGCATAGAAGTGACCTGCTATTGCAGAATACATTCATACTTCTAAAATAGCTGCGGAAATGACTCCTTGTCCTGATGATGAAAAGGTTTTCTGTTGACACATACATACAGAATGGATATCTGACAGTGAGAAATCTGAATTCTGAACCTCCATGGATCATTACCAATCCATGTACAACCAATGCACTGTTTTTTTCCAAAGTTTTCAAGAGTTATTTTAATATTTTATGTCAAATAAATATTCGAGGTAAAGCATTTTGTTTTGATTTATTTTTTCCTTAAAGAAATTCCAGCAGGAGCTGACATGGCTTCTAATATAATGGCAAGCATTTGGGTTTATTTCTAGCTAGTCTAATTATGAAAGGCACCAGGGTAGATGTATTTTCCTTTTGTAGCCACTAATACTGATTTTATCTACTGGGGAAACAATTTCAAAATGTCAACATTTGCATGCCTGAACCCTGCTATGAACTAAAAGGATTCGTGTACAGAGGTCCTGCCTCAAGCTGTGACACATTACTTACCTCCTCAGAGGGAGTTAACACATTAATTTGAACAAATGAAATTAGAACAGCCAACTCTCCACAGTGGTCAGAAGAAAAATACCCTGACTGTAGTGGCTGACTGCAGTTTAAGTGGCATACTGCTTAATTAAACTATAGTACGACAGCTGAATAGGTGCATAAACACCCCACAAAAGAGGATGTATTGAAGCTTGGAGGTATATATGGACATAGTACCCAGTTCCCTAAAAGGGAAGTTACTGTTGTTCTTTTTAGAAGTATAAGCATTGAGATTTAAGGCAATAATTTACACATTTGCTGTATGTGTTGGTTTCTGAAGATGTATATTCCAGAATGTACTCCTGAGATTCAGATGCTAACAAGTTTGAACAGAAATCTGGTAGAAAGGTCCACAAGCTGAGGAAGCTTGCATCTGTTCCACTGCAGTTCATGACCCTTGAGGTCTAATCCAAAACCAAGCAAAGGCAGTGGGATTTCACCAATTGTGCTGAAAACCGAATCAAGCAAATGGATTAAGGGTACGATTCCTACAGGACCTGTGTGTTCAGCAACTTCCTCCACAACATTTACCCTTATCTCAGAAGCATTTTTTAAAAAGCATGCACTTCAGCTAAAACACAGGGTCCCAATGGATGTCACTTGGTAACACTCTTATGCACAGTGCTCCAAATACATTTCTTATCTTGTGATTAAATGTTCAATCCAATGTGCTTTGCAATGATCTCTGCAGGAAGAATATAAGCAGTGGGAGTTCCTATTTTGCCTTAGTCTAACTCACATGAGTTGAGAGTGCGTTTTGGGAAGTGGGATTAGGTGTTGGTTCGTGCATGTTATATGCACTGTATTCCTGTATACTGTATTCCATGCTATCAGAGAACTCTATTTCAGCACAATACTACAATAATGGATGATATGCACTGCGCCTTACATGGATATCTGATCTGGGCCTCAGTTTTAGTTATGTCATGAAGCAGTTTGCCTGAAATCATTGTTCGTAGATCAGTGAAAGTCAAGGTGCTCCTGAGGATCTCCACAAAGAGATCAAGTGAGTCTGAATTTAAGAACCTAAATTAAATGAACCAAATCCCATTTCCTTCTGAAAAAAAGAAATACTAACATTAAACTGATTGCAATTTTTTAATTGTAGGTGTTTGTTAATTGTCACAACTTAGATTAACATACATATTTTCTGTATGTTTACTTTGTTCAATGTGCAGAATGGATGGAACATCAGATCTATCTTTCTTTTCTGAGCTTTTCAGTAAATAGCCTTCAAATGTTAGTCTGGAAAAAAGAATTATTAAATTGCTTTTCATCTTTTTTATGGCAAAAATCTGAGTCAGAAAATGATTCAGTGGAAGAGAAGCCATTATGATTCCTAATTTATGTATACATGGGAATAAAGAAAACAAAATTAACCTAAAATAATAGGGATTTGATTTGACACAGCAAGCCCCTGTCTTTCAGAATACTTAGCATGATGAGATATATGATTTCAAAGCACAATCCCACACTCTGCCAAGTGCAAAAATACACACTTGGATCCAATGGGAAGACAGCTAGACAGCCAGAAAAATTACAAACTCACAGTCAGTGACCATGTAGCACACAGCACATAGGAACGGTAGAGCAGCAAGATAATAGTTTAGATATTCAGGAAAAGAATCAAGTACGTTAACCTTTTTGTCTCCTGACTCATTCATCACACAAATAATAGATTCTGAAATACATTAAGTATGGCTGTTACACACAACGGGCATCTCTGATCTCACATTGCTGCTTTACCCAGCCCCATCCTGTGTATCAAGGGAAGAAGTCCCTTAGAAATAACAGACAAAAACTGTGTAAACGAAGGTTGCATGGGACTGCTGCAGTTCCAGCATTAAATGAGCTGCTGTATTCTCCAGTCATGTGAGGAGAGCAAGCTCTCTGGAACAAGAATAAGCAAGTTCTCTGGAATAATTCCTCTCTGGAAGACCCAGTGGTAGTGTAGTCCAGGCTTTATGCCACAGATTCACATCCAGAAGTAATTGTGTTGGCTAAAAAAATCCAAATAGAAAGAAATGGGACACTCAGCATTTAAATTCAGTCCAAAATATTACAGGTTATGAGAAACTAAACTCACTGATTTATCACAGGAAATACCAGGCACATTTAATTAGTGTTCAAATAATAACATATTTACTATGAAGTGTATGACTTTTTCTAGTTTTAAAACTTAGCACACACTCATCTCCTACTGAAGTCAACAGCATTTAACTCCTGATTTAGTTTATATACACTCAAATGTTTCTGAAAATCAGGAATACAGATTGTTTAATAATTAGGTGAACACACTCCACATTTTACTGTAGAGTAAAAGCAAAGTGAAATGGACAACCTGTAGTTTCTTCACATCAGAAACCTTCCGTATCTACATGCACATCCTAATTCCTGTATAATCCTGAGTGGCTTACCTCTTAAAATAAACAAACTCTACCTTATGTCCTTATTGGATTACTGTGAGTAGGATGTTTACATAAAGGATATAGCTAAGTGTTCACTGAACATGACAAAAGTGCAATTCATTCCCATGCATTAGAGCCCATTATAATTTGGTGGATATATTTAAATAAACCAACATTTAACTATGCCAGCAATTACTATCTAATGTTAATACTTTAATTGTGTCCAATCCTTTCCCTCCAGAGTTCGATTCATTGAAGTGTTTATCTGCACTATGACTACCCATGAAGTGTAAATAAGAAGATGAGCATTTTATGTGAGAGAAAGTAAGTATAATTTATTGCCCAGGTGTATTAGACGCCAACTTAGTAAACATTATTATCTGCACAGGTACTAATCCTAATCACACTGTGCTTTACCTTTCATGCAAAGATCTAACCACACTCTAATAAACGACAGAACCAAACTCTCATTCTCAGCCACTTATTTGGGCTGTGCAGAAGTGTTTCAAAATGGAAATAAAAGTTTTAAAGCTTCTTTGTACTATCCTAATTGTGGAATATCTCCACGTCACGAAGCAAAAAATCCTGAAGCTGTGCTGACCTGTGGGGAACTGCACTGCAGAGTTCCATTTTAGGCTGACACAGTATCACAAGACTGGAACTTACTGTGCCTGAGCAAGTAATGTCTGTGGAAAAAAATATAGACAGCTAACGGGTGATCTAATTGTTATCTTCAATTACATGTTGGGGAATTACAAAGACTAGAGAATCAGACTCTTGCCATAGATGCACAATGAAAGGACAAGAGGTAACATGCACATGTTGAGACAGGGAAACAGTGAATGGGACATAAAGAAGTCTTGACCGAAAAGTTACGACTCTTCATCTTTGGATGTCTTCAAAACTTGACTGAATCAGACACAAAAAAGACTAACGTTATTCTGAACATAGTCTTGATTTGAACAGGAGGTTGAATTAGTCCCTTCCAGTAATATTTTTTTCCCTGTTGAATAAGTGTACTGATTTAGCTTCGATCAATTAGTATCTAACAAAAAACAATAGGGCATCACAGGCATTTCCATCTTGTTATTAAAAACTGTCAAAAAAACCAAAATTCATTAATCTTTCTTAAAGCTGATTTTTCCCTGCAGTATTTCTGAGGGTAAGAATTTCCTTATTGTAAGCCACAGTAGAAAGCAACCGAATGGGCAACAGGCAATATGGCACATACTGCTCCTTGCAGAGCAATTGAGAGGTAAAGTGGAGTGTCAATACTACTGCTTCTGCACTACTGGGCAAATGAGGATCCATAGCTTTCACTGAAAGAGAGAGGACTGAAATCTCCAATGCTATACTGTAGCATATGCATGTCAGATATATCAGATACAGGAATTCAGATGTAATTTTGGCCAGATTCTCAAATAGCTTAGTATATTACAACTATGCTATGTAGATGTTAATCTACTAATCACATTTGCATTTGTTTTTCTCTCATATGTTCTCAACACAACCTCTTTTTAAGTAACAACATTTACACACCATAAGAACATGAACAGGCAATAGTAGCCCTGAATTGATATTTTCTACAAGACAGCCCTCCATTTCTTTCATCTAAATTCATTGTCCAGGTAGAAAGAACACATCACATATTATTACTGCTGTTTGTCTTTATTATGTTGCCACATTAAAGGTCCCTGTGAAAAATTTTCATGAGACAATGTGGTAAATATCAAATAAAGGGGGATAAAATAGTTAAACACCACCTTAATGGTGACTAAGTAACAATCTCAGGACAGTCTCAGCACACTGAACAAATTTTGGTCCTTTAGACTTCAACACTTCCCAAATCTCACTCTAGCTGCTGGACATAGCACTCTAGCAAGTGCACCACAGCCATAAAAAAGCACAGTGAGACTTAACAAACACAACTGGTGCTTTCATAGTCTGTTTTACAGAAGAATAGTCTGGAAGAAACAGTGAAGGTACTTACTGAGTTCAAAATAAAAAAAGAAAAAATATACTGTGCTAACATTGTAATATGTTATGGCTATTTAAGAAACAAAGGAATGTTGATAGAGAAAGACAAAAGAACTGCAGTGTTAAGAGTAGCTCATTCTCCTTTTATGGCCTGTTACTGCATGGCTGAACATTGCCACTAACTTTTTATTTTCAGAACATGCTGAATTTAAGAAAACTCTTTTGTTCCATTTGCAGCCCACATGCTGACACAGCATCTCATCTCCTATTGTTCTAACTTAACTATTATCTGATACATTTGATGTACTGAAAGATAAAAAGCACTAAGATTCCAGTTACCTTAGAGATAGTAAAAGAAGAATTACTTAACAAAAGAACAGCTGAGAAGGGGCTGATTCTGCCAGTTTCACTCTGGTGTGTTAGACCTACAACTGTGAGTTCAGACCCTTAAGTCAAGAGTCTTTGCTGGGGCTCTGCTTTGCACTAAATGATCTCACCCTTTCCTGACTCCCACACACAGAGGTATACAGGGTAGAGCAGGCTCAACCAGTCTTAAATTCCTTTGACAGTTCAGACTCCAGATAGACTCTGTAGCAGTGGGGAAGAAGCACGGCTTATAGCAACAGTTATACTGTTTTGAATAAACAGATTTTTTCAAGATTAATAAATGCTTCTACTGTCATTTTCCGTGGATGTTAGTTCTGGTAATGAGCAGTGATCTCGCAATGGAAAACTGGTCGGAAAGAAGGTTTTTAAAAGCCTGCAGCATCTGATAAAGTACAAAAAAGAAAGAGGATTGGTTCCTATATAGTCGCCCTGAAAGTTTTTGAGTCAGCTGCTTCTCAAAGTCTAAGCCCATAAAACCCCAGCCTTAGAACCCAGCTATTTTATCTAGGATAATCATAACCATGCTGTACTTCACCAGTATTGCATTGAATTGACTTCCTTTGCATCAACAATCTGGAGAGGCTCTTAAAATTCTTATTCTGTCAAACTAAATAATAATAATAAGAAGAAAACGGAGAAGGAGAAGAAGTTGGTGACAGCCAGCATGGTTTCACTAAAGGGAAATCCTGCCTGACCAATCTGGTGGCCTTCTATGATGGGGCTACAGAACTGATGGACAGCGGCCAAGCAGTTGACGTCATCTACCTGGACTTGTGCAAAGTGTTCGACACTGTCCCACATGACATCCTTGTCTCTAAATTGGAGAGACATCAATTTGATAGATGGACCACTCAGTGGATAAAGATCTGGCTGGATGGGATTGGAACTAGATGATCTTAAGGTCCTTTCCAATCTGAACCATTCTATGATTCAATAATAACAACAATAATAATAATAATAATAACAGTGTCATTTGGTTTCCCTATATAATCATGGGGACTAAGTTCCATGGGTGTGGCAAAAAAATGTGATGTAGATGACCTGATCAAGATCAAAATCTGTGACTTCTTTTTTTTGGAAAATAGAATAGGGCATGGGCTAACACCAACATTAGGATCACAGCAGAAACTAGGAATTTCCATAGCTCTCCAAGTGATACTTTTACCTACTAAAAAGGAAATTCCAATGAACACATGGTGTAAAAAGCAAATTGTTAGAAAGTAAAAGGACTTTACCAAAACCAAATTGTATTATGGTTCCAGGAAAGATGAGCATTCTTAGCTGAGTTCATGAACAAAGGGTATCAAATGAAGGCAGGAGGAAACAAAGCCTGACTCTACATAAGCTGTGCCAACTGTGGTCTCATAAAGCCAAGAAATCTTGGAATGCTTTGAGTATGTAATATTTTTAGAGCTCTAACAAGGCACACCTGAGCTCCTCCTTACCACATTTAAAGATATGTGCCACAGAAGCTAAATTTTCCTATACATTTTTACCTATTCCAGTAACCTGTAATTAATAAGCACTCATGTGGAGGAGAGCAGAACACTCAGTTGCCTGTTCAGATTCCTCTGAATTACTCCCACACACTTTTCTAAAGTGCACAACATATAGTAATGTTCTTGAATTATTCTCAAGTCATTTAGCTAAGAAGAGAAGATGACACTGCTATGTCTGCCTTGTTGAAAAGAAATATTCTTCTATCCCTTACAGATGTTCTTCCTCAATTTCTTGACTTACTGGAGCATCTGTCTACACCAGCTGTCTTCCTTCAGCATCTCCACAGTTCAGAGCCAGAATGAGAAGCAAACCTGTCTGATTTTAATTTTACCTAACTAAGCAGGGCAATAAAAGAGAAAACTGTAAGAATTAGGCTTCTCATACAAAATATTATAGCTCGAATAACTTTATTGTCCACTCTGCTATTAGTATCAAAAGTCACATTGTACACAGAGAAACCGAAATGAACTATGACAACTTGAAGGAACTGAGGGAATGTTGGTTTCACTCCACCTAATTTGGGTGCAGGAAAAGGTGATGTTACCCAGAAGCCAGATGCATCCCAGCAGCTGCCAGAATAATTGGATCTCATATATACAGTGTATGTGAACCAGCGGTAGAATATATGTAGCCAATCATTTGGAACAATCATATGCCAAATACTTTTAGTAGCACAAAAGTAGAAAAAAGCATGGAATCAAAATACACGCTGGGTGGTATCAAAACAGACGAGGACTAGAAAAAAGTTCAAATACCTTGTTTTACAAGGAACCTAGTTACATTTTGATTTTAAAAAATAATAATCTCAAATTATATTAAAATTAAATGCTGTCTGTTTTTAAGGCAAGGAATTTAGTTTGTGTGTCATCCAGGAGTCAGTATACCAGTACAGAACATATATAAGTATTCTAACCCCGTCAGAAATTGAGCTGGCAATTTCTGTGCTAGCTGATCTCCTGTAATCTTTATGATTATTTTCTGCTGGAGTTTATTGCAGTATTGATCCCTAAATATTCACACTGGTTGCCTACTAAGGCAACAAACATCTTTTTGCTGACTTCAACTACCTAACAGGAGGCTGATACAGGCTCTCCCGGAGATGCTCAATGACAGAACAAGAGGCAACACAGCAAATTTTTATTAGATATCAGGCAAAACTTCTTGAGCATGAAGGTAGTCAAACAGTGGCACAGAGGCCTAGAGAGGCTGTAGAATTTCCAACGTGAAGATGCTCAGAAGTTGCCTGGACAAAGCCCAGAGCAACCTGATTTAGTCAGCCCTACTTGGGGAAGAGGTTGGATGACTTTCAGAAGTCTCTTCCAACCTAAGTTACTCTGTGACACACATTCCCACTGTCGCCATCTGTAAAGATACAGCGAAAGGCTGAGGATCATACAGACCTCTCTGATCTCCAGTTTCCCATGCAGTTACTTATATTCTCTTTTCAACAGTTAACATAGTTCTAACATAGACATTCAAACTTTCTTTTTTGACATATCACACCACTTCTACAGCAGTCTACTGGTAAATTTCATTCCTTAAGTAAGAAGGCACAAGAATAATGATGAATTAGGGTTTTTTGTCATGGTAACATGGACCTCTAAACCAGAATTGATGAGCTAGTGTAACAAAGCTGGTGAAGGGTCTGGAGAATAAGTCTTATGAGAAATGGCTGAGGGAAGTGGGGTTGTTTAGTCTGGAGAATGGAAGGTTCAAAAGGGACCTTATTGCTCTCTGAAGTACCTGAAAAGGAGGTTGTAGTGAGGTGGGGGTCTGTCTCTTCTCCCAAGTAACAAGTGATAAGACAAGGGGAAATGGCCTCAAGCTGCACCAGGGGAGGTTTAGATTGGAGATTAGGAAAAATTTCTTCACAAAGAAGGTGCTCAGGCATTGGAACAGGCTGCCCAGGGCAGTGGTGGAGTCACCATCTCTGGAAGTGTTCAAAAACTGTGTAGATGAGGTCCTCAGTGGTATAGTTTAGTGGTAGACTTTGCAGTGCTGGGGTAATGGTTGGACTTGATGATCTTAAAGGTCTTTTCCAACCTAGTTGATTCTATGATTCTAAAGCCAGCAAAAATATCCAAGAAAATGGCAGCGCATGTGCACTATGTGTTATGTAGCTGAGAGAGACATTCTGAGACGTACCAATCTCCACTAAAAATGAGATCTTATAGCTCAGGGAAAATTTTTGCAACTTGTTAGAATTAGAAACTCAGATGAAACTAAACAGAAATTTTTCCTCGGTTTTCTATCAGCAAAACCTCCAGTACTTCTGCTGCTGCTGTTGCTGTTGAAAAAAAGAGATCTCAGAAGCAAAAGAACACTGTGGGGGTGGATACAGAGAAAGTGGCAACCACAGACACAACTTCAAGCAGACAGGTTCAAACTTTAATGAACTGTGTAGGAAGATAAATGAGACTTCAAGAGACAACAGTACTGTTAACATGAGGATGTCGTTAGGTGCAGAAAGCAAGCACTTTCAGTGCTGATGAATTTGTAGCTGACAGAGGTACCTCTTATAATTATGATTGTGTGAAGCCGTGATACATTTTACCTGCTAGTTTTTTGTCTTTTATCACACCTGTTTGAATGAATCATTAATGGATATTGTGCTTTGTCTGAAATCAGAGAGGAAAACCATCAGGCACACTTCTTTTACCTCTCAGTTTAATTTAATAATTGTATTATTTTCATCTCTGTTTCAACTTTATGGGCTACTATTGCAAATACTGTATTTTTGCAGGTGGTTTAGGTTACTAGTAATTTTCAGTAAGAGCTCTTTTCCATCTTTTTTACTTTTTTTTTTCTTTCTGAAAGCTCTTCTCTGTATCATTATTTTGTCTAATCATGAGCTTTCCTGGAAATATTAATCATTATGTCTACTAGACTTGAAGAAAAACCTGCGTCAAGTTTCTTCAAATTGATTCTCTGTTTATTTTAGCCACAGTCTGAATAAAATTATTTGAATAAACAGGTCTGAAGCATATCCTGAATTGTGTAGTTGGGATATGAATCCAAAATCCAACATAATTCCTGGCACTCTAGTAATAGAATTTAGTAGAAAGAAAGAATTGCATTAAATTTTAAGTGTATATGGAAAAGAATTCTGTACAGCTAGCTACCTTTTCCATAGTAAAATACATTTTCTTATTCTTTATTTCTTACAGAAGAGCACAAGTCTAATCTGATAAAATCTATGAGAGCTTCACCACAGCACTTTTTGGCTGATCAACTAGTTAGCTGAAAGTATGGACTTTATGATGTGAAATTTGGTAACATCATGTTACGCAGAAGCAGCAACAAGGTTAAGATTGTAAAAAACATTTTCTTAAAAATCTAATGTCAAACCCAGCCTAAATATTAAAGTACTCTATAGGACATGGCATTTTAATGGCTAAATTATCTATATCCAACTTATTCCAATTGAGGCCAGGAAAGTGATGAATTTTGAAGCTCCCGTATGAGGTTTCTAAGGTCACTCATTTACCATCATTTTTTTGCAATATGTGGCATGAAGGCCTCCGTGTAAGCCTATCACAGAGGGATGGACATCACATTGATGAACAAGCACATTGGTCCTTACCATTTTTCTATTTCAGACCCCAAGAGAGTTTTTGCATTACTGATGCTAGTTTTCATTCGGCTGTGTATTCAGCTAAGTGCTCTGATCTAAACCTTTGTATTCTGAAGACTCATATATATTTATATGTCCACAGGGACAGAAGGCGTTAACTAGAGCACAATTGTACCTCTGGGAGCTCACAAAACTTACATAATTATTTTGGTGGTTCAGGGAACACACAAGGACATTTCGAGATATCACTAAATTAATACAGCTTGGCATGGAAAGTGCTTTGACTACTAGTCTGTGTTTGTGCAAGTGACTCAGCCTGCTCTGTACAAGGGATGAGCTGGATAGAGTTGTGGCAAGGGTACTCACACTTACTATTAAGCTTTAACTATTACCTATAATTAAAAACCAACTGACCTAATATAAGTCCCATAAAGTAACGGCTACAAAAGTGCTGGCACTAATAACTCACACACAGTTTTTACTGTTTAAAATGTTACAGGCTTAGAAAACAAAAAGGGTTGGTTAGCTAAATAAAACCAGTGTAAGAAATAGACCAATATATTCTGAATAACAACAGAATAAAAGCAGTTCACTTGAATTACAGAATAGCTTCGTTTTACTCATTGAGCACTATTGATTTTTTGGCATGGAAGAATTAAAAAAAAAGAACAGATGGTGAAAGAAATAAATTAAGCTGCTGGTGATGGAATACAATATCACACTGAATTATAAAGAATGATGAACAGAAATCCTTTTAAACTTTGTCTAAGAGGTTCATATTGTTGAAGTTCATGTCTTATTATTTTGGTTTATTTTCTAGTTATTAGAGCTTTTAATTTTATTATAAATTCCAATATGCATTCAAAACAAATCCAAGGCAGTGTACAAGAGATGCAAAGGTGCCCTTTTTGCTGTGTTCAACCATAAGGCAGAGGTTCTAGCAATGTTCTAAAATGTATAGAATTGCAAAACAAATCAAACAAAAACTTTAGACTTTTCTTTCTTAATAGACTTTATTCCTTATGGCAGATTTGAAGGAGTGTATGTATGACCAAAGCCTTGACTACATTATCCAGCTTTTCCAGTTTTAATAAAAAATGTCCTCTCTCCACTTGAGATCTTGCTTTTTCTATATCCTTAGACTTGAAGAACAATAAACTGCTATTTTTAAAAAATCAGTGCAGTTAAGAAAAAAAAGTAAGATGTGTTCATGTCAGTGAGTGGCCAAGAACTGCTGTGCAACTAGCCCTATTTTCAGAAGTAAAATTACAATGACAAACTTTGTCCTGGTAAAGTGACTTCAATTCCTTTCATTTCAGTAGATATGCATAATTTCAGGAATTTGCAGTTTGACTCCAGTAATAATATTTCCCTTTTTTTCATATGATCTAATCAACATTTGGGTCACAGGCACTTTACCAAATGTTCTAGAGAGGTTTATTTTTCAGATATTGAAAATCAGTTTCCCTCACAATGTTCTCATCTTTCTGTAACTTAACTTTCCTCTAAACCACAGCACTATGTGGTGAACAGAAGTCTAATATCAGTGTAATTGCCTCAAAAGCACTATAACTCTGTCCCAAGTTAGTGAAGACCAATCCTCTGTGATGTCCTTGATTATCCTTCATTATTAATAATATCAATACTTTTCACCCTTCATCCTCCAGACATGATTCTGAGCTTATTTGGTAGCACTAGTTCCATTTAGCAGTTGAAGAATGAGAAAGCTCAATTTGGTTTTGAAGGTACAACTCATAGTTTGGGACTAAGCTCCTCTTACTGAAAATTGGTCTGTTAAAAACTTGGTACCCTTGAACTCCTATCCTGGGAGACTGCTGCCTTACACTCTAACAAGAAATCACATTGTCAAGCCCATACACTCCTTTTGCATTTGTTTTTGGTAGAGATACAGAGAAGAAATGTGTATCAGTGTCTAGCTTCACTTTATTATGGATTTTTAAAGCAAAGGGCCATGTTTTGAAGGTTTACACTATCCATTTTCACTTTTATTTTTTTAGTTTCAAGACCCATTTAGAGAAACTATGTTCACATCCATATTTTAGGCCTATGTCTCTTACTACAGAGCACCAGTTTCCTCAGCTGCTTCATGCTGCATTTCCTCATGCCCTGCAGGGATAGGATGATCAATTTCAGCCGATAGATATTGGTAGCCACGACCATTCATCAACACTTACTTCATCAGGCCTTACCAGTAGATACCGTCTGTATGACTGGAATAATTTCCAAAACTCTTGGCCTATTATGCCTATTCACAGACATTAAACAGCTATTTTCTCTATAGTTGAGCCCTAGTGCTTTACTTTTTAGCAATTTTTATGGCAAAGCATACTGACAACTGAATTAGCCATCTCAGCAAGCTCACAGTTGATCTTTGAGCACATTTTGTGGATGCACCAAATGGAGCTGGCAGAAAGCCATACATTTCTTGGGAGTTTTGTGATCACAGGGAATAGTAAACTTTGGCTTACTGAATGTTGTAACATACCTGAATATGTTTCCTAGAAAGCATGACAGACTAGCACTATTCACTGCATATTCAAGATCTTAAGAAGGCTCCATGGAGATATTATAGCATCTTTCAGTATCTAAAGGGGGCCTACAAGAAAGCTGGAGAGGGACTTTTTGCAAGGGTGTGTAGGGGTAAGACAAGGGGTAATGGCTTTAAATTGAAAGAAGGGAGATTTAGATTATAAATCAGGAAGAAATTCTTTACAGTGAGGTGGTGAGGCCCTGGCACAGGGTGCCCAGGGAAGCTGTGGCTGCCCCATCCCTGTAAGTGTTCAAGGCCAGGTTGGATGGGGCTTGGAGCAACCTGGTCTAGTGGAGTGTGCCCCTGTCCACAGGAGGGGTTTGGAACTGGATGAGCTTTAAAGTCCCTTCCATCCCAAACCATTCTATGAGCTTAACAGTGGCTTGAGTGGGTCTGATACCAAACTGCTTTCCCTATAATATGCAAGTTTCTTCTGGCAGCCCATCCTGGAATCCCTGTGACCTTCATACTCATCTGATTTGTCCAGCAAACAAGCAAATCACAACAAATCCATAACAGTCATTCATGCTGGGAAGCTCCTCTAAGAAAAGTAGCACAATGAAATAGGTGATATTTGGGTTATGTGGTGCAAACACATTTAACTTCAGTACACACTTGGTGCCACTGGACTCCTGACTAAACATGACCTTGAGCCAAACCTAAAATGGAAACACAAATAGGCACTCACTTTCTAAGGAAAAATGTGCTGAATTCATTAGGGTCAGCAGCAGCAGGAGAAAACAAACACCTGCTTGTATGATTTTATTACAGCTTAAGGAGTAGACGACTGCCGTCATGAACAATTAAGAAACCTCAGCACTGAATAAACTTTGCAAAATAAACTTTTCAGTCCTTGACTTAGAAAGCATCCCATATCTGAGTTGTCTGACAGTTAGGTATCAAAATCTGTTTCCTCTCATCACTGTTAGGCTCTGTCAGGGTACTGCGCACCATCCTTGGAAAGTGTTGGACAACATGAATGTCTTGCCAGATCTCTCTCATAAAGATAGCCAGATGATCTCACCTGAAAGTCTCTCAGGTAAATAATAAAGATAACATAACAGAAAATTCTTACTTGAGACACAAATAAAATCTCATGGCAAGAGAGATGAGCCGTCGTCTGATCCAGTGGAGTGAAAATGTCAGAAAGCTGGTATGGTCTAAATCTTCAGGACAGTGAAAACCTTTACGCTAAGTTGAAGAAACCTAATGGATTTTTTAAAGGTTGGGAAATACGTTTCCAAGTCTGAAAAGTTTGGCTTGATTTTCTGGCAAAAGTTTTATGATTGATTGATTGATTTATTTATTCTCTTTGCTTCAATCTCTCTCTAGTATCCAGGAGACAGTATAATATAATGTACTTGCAATATTTGTGTCTTACCTTATAATATATAATTAGAATATACACATACATATATACACAATAGAAAGTCCAGAGACTATTTTGGCATCTGACTAAAAGTGATCTATGAACTATAGACATGATTGAAAAAATTTACAGTATAAAGCAGAGCTGAGAAGAACACATGATTTGGTTTGTCTCTCTTAAAAGACAGTACTTTCAAAGCTGTTAAACATCCAACACTTCTGCTGACTGACTACCTTTGAAAAATCAAGGTTCAGAGCTGCTTTAGAAATATCAAAGGGTATAGATAAAACTGAATATAATTTGAAATCAGTCAATCAAAGAATCTAAAAATTCATTATCACTTTGTCTTGGTTTTGCTTAGAACTGTAAAAAAAGCTGCAGTGGTAAGATGGCAGAACAAAACCTAGCAATAATTGACAAGGAGTTAGGGACATTCAGCTCTAAAAGAACGTGGTTACTTCATACCTTTATCCTAGCACATGATATGACATAACATGATGGTGGTAGGGAGAACATAAAAAGGGAGGAAGACTTGGTACAGATGTACTCTGGTACAGAACTATGCAGGATTCAGCTTCAGCTCCTGCGCGAAATGCCCTCGTAATCTGTCGCTTGGCTTGAAATGATTCTGAGTGAATCATGCTTTAAATGCTTTCTTTTGCTTAGATCCACAGTTATGTTTAGTTTGTAAAAGCCCAACGTATTGATATTCTTTAATGATTACAAAAGACAATTTAAAGAGATTACTTGCTGAAAAGAAATAAATACAGAAACTCTGGTTTTGTTTTCCTCCTTTATATCTGGACTGTTTTTTTTTCCAGCTGTCAATCTCAGTAGCATCTGCTAAAGCTCCTTATTTTGACTTAAAAATAAAATCAATTAATACTTTTTTTTGTTTATTTTGGTTTTCCCATTCAAAATTTGGATAATTCAGGATTGACATGGTTGTGTCCTTTTCCCACATATCTTAGACAGCCACAGCACGACCTTGGCATGATGACTTATCCTATGGTGTCTCAGTTCCCTGCCTACCTTAGGGCTGCCTTGTTAAATGGACTATCAGGTTTTCCATACAGAAACACTCTTTTACATGACACAGTGGCATACAGTCTTCATGTGGAGATTTAATTTTTCCTGTCATACAAATAACAGTACAAAAGTATGGCAATGAGTGGAAAAATCACCAAAGCAAAATTCAATCTCTAAAAGGTATAACCTGAAGCTGATAAATTTTCTCCTTGTACTAATCTATTTCTGCTTATAATATTATCTGTTTTGTGCTAGAGAAGTCTCCAAACTATTGCCTTGGCAACCAATAAACATTAATCCATGTGAGATTTTCCTCTTGAAATACTTTCTATATTGGAAACATTATGTAGGAGGTAAATTTCACTGGAACTGGAAAAGATGTGCTGGTTTGATTCACATTTTTTCTGGATTTTGCAAAAAACCACAGTCCTGGCTATTTCTTATGTGAGAACAATCACTATCAGCCTAACGGAATTGGCTTCTCTGGGCACGCCTGGACTGTACATTTATCCATCCCAGAAGAATGCAGCACCACAAGCAGTCCAAAGACAGACAAAATACAGTTTACTCAAGGCCTGAAGAAGTCTGTGTAACACCAGGTCCTACACTGTTTTTTGTTACCATTCTTAACTCCCAGTTATCACGCACATTAAATAGCTTGGTTTCGAGGGACCAAACCAAGGGCTGCACGTAGCTGGCAAGCGCCTGTGCAAAAATTGGCCCTCGCATCATTCCCATATGTTAAAGCACTTTCTAGCTTGCATAGCAAGACCTAGCCCTGTTGATGTACCACTGAAAAGATTTTGTCAGAAATACCAGGCAAGCAAATAACGTTGTATGTTGGCCTGTCCCCTCGGGTAAGGCCAGCTCTTGGGGTTGAGCTTTCTGAGAACTAGTGTTGTAACATCAGCTATAACCAAAGACTGTGGTCTGGGTTGTAGGCCATGGAAATCAACAGGAAGACTCTTACTGAATTTAACAGGCTTCAAATTGAGCCTCTATAGAGCAATACCGAGGACTTGAACTACACCTACAGTGTCATACTGACTAAGGAAGTAACAAGCAGGCACAACCAGTTTAAAGGGCTGATCAAAGTCCACTGATGTCTTTCCAGAAGCTTTGAACGAGTGAACAAGAGGGAAGAGCAGTAATCCAAGAGGAAGGTGACAGAGGTTTAGGATGACTGTGGTGATGCCCACATCCTAATGTTGCACAATGCGCACTTGAAAGTCGAGTTACATGGACAATATTTTATTCATAAGCACAAACACTTTGGAGCATTTGCCAATGTGAAATAACACATTGCTTGGGTCTCTGAAGACATGATGTGAACCATAATGTGTGTTATTTCAAAATAACACATAACTTGTCACTTATCATTACTGTAACAATCTGTATTTGAATGAATCAACAATGGCAATGTGTACTTACATCAGGGAAGAAGCAACTCCAGCAAAGGAGAAATTCTGGTTTTGTACTCCATATGGAAAATAAAGGAAACCTTTTGTAAATAAGGACCATTGTTTCAGACTTACCTCCTGAAGAAAGGTTAAACCCTTCTGAATGAGTAGATGGTTTCCCTAACATTCAAACACAACATGGGATTAACTTTTCAGAAATGCTTTCTGTGCCTAGTAACACTCATATATTCATCTATGCCAGAGCCTAGGGGACTGCACAGTTTGTTTTGGAAAACAGTCATTCTTCTTGTGTGACACCTGGAAGCCCCCTGATAATCTATACTGTTCCAGTCGACTGACATAACAAACTATACCTGGGACCACAGATTAAAAATTTAAAAAAAAAAAAGAAAAAGAGGAGTTTGCACCAAGAATTTCAGCACCAAGCAGAAGGAAAATGAAACTGCTTCTCAACGGCAATATGAGGCAAACGTGTCTTTTCATATTGAAATGAATGCATGCAACAAACCTGAATAATTTTGCAGCCTTTATATCTAGAGTACTGCATTACATGAAGATGACATGTAAGAGAGAAATTCTGAAAGCAAAAATTGTCAGCTTTTAGATTTTATTTGTATGGGAATAATCATTTAAAGAATCTTTAAGACCAGAAGGAAATTATCAAAGTGATTTCTTCAACTAGAAATACCTTTTTTCCCTCCCTCTGTAAGGAACAGGCTTCTAAAAAGGGTCACTTCTCAGTTGCAGAAGTAGCGCAGTCAAAAAAGTATCTTTCAAGCAACAAAAATTCTTAGGTTTGTGAAATTAGGCTGAAGATACTGTTAAGGAATTATTCAAAGACTTCTAAAATATATATTTATTATTTTTTATTGCTTTCTTAAAAGAAAGCAAGAGTAAGGCTTTTTTCTTTGTACTCAGACGCTTGTTTGAGCCTTGAACTAAATAATTCTGTTATTTATCAGTAGTACTGCTTGTCCTGAAAAGTCCAGATAGAATCTCATTGCGCAAAAACATAGTGCTTGCCTCTAAAAACATGCAAAGTCAATGGAAAATAAAACAACTGTGTACAAAAAGTAATTCCAGATTGGAAGCTAAGGCACAGAGATACCATCTGACATCACATAGAAAGTTTGTGTAAGATCTCGGAATTGAAGATCATCTGTCAGTTCTGAGTTTTAGCTACAAGACCTATCTTCCTGACATTATTAACATCTTTGAAACATGAAGGCAAACACATACCAGAACTTCTCAATGTCTTAAAAGCTTTACTCTTTAAAAGCAGAGCAAAAAAACCTTCTGTTAATTAACCAATAACAATACTATTATTTAAAATTAGTGTATTAAATAATATCAAAGAATCAGCTGTCAATTTGTAGTGTTGATTTTGCTGCAATAAATGTTGAGGACTATGTTTCTATGTTAACATATAGCTGTATGTGTCAAGATGGTTTGGAGCTTCGCAACTCACATAGGAGCTTTAAGAAGCACTGTTTTTCTGGCATGACACAGTTTCCTAGCAGGAATAAGTAAAGCTGAGAAAAGCAAGGAATTTTTTTGTCTCCAGGGAAATTACAATATTCCAACATCTGTTTTCAAATTAAGACAAACAGGCAAAATGCTGAACTTTTCATAGAGTGACAACTTCTTTTAAAAGAAAAATAATCCAGGAATACACAGCTTTTGCTTTTGATCATTTTATCTATGTCAGGTCTGGTCTGGGTGTCCAGCTTTCTTAGGCTTTAATGGGGAAAAACAGTGCATACGCTCCACAGCCCAAACATGGCCAAGTCATGTCCTCAAATCAAGAAGCCTGGAAATGCTGTCATCTGACAGGGAACTGCATCTTATACAAAGGATAAACATGCCTCAACCCTGATGCAGACCTGTTGTCCCGAATTTCAGACTGGGCTATATGTTTTATGCTGCCCTGCTATCATATAAGCCTTATGCTAATTTCTGAAGTACTCTCAAATATTTTAATAAGAGTTGTGGTCCTGTGCAGGAACGAGTGGGAAAGAAAGCAGCAAAAACCACACAAAGCTCTTATAAACCTTGCTGTTACCTTGAACACACAGAAGTTCATGTCAGATGAATACTATATTATGTGCCTTATATCAGCACAACAGTCCAAAGTAATGTTTTCATTTGGATAGAACTGGTGGAAAATTTTGATTAAATGGAAACTTCCTTTTTCATTGACAATTCATTTTGATGGAAAACGCCTGCCTAATCCTTGTAATATACTACCAGACAGTCCCATAAGGCAAATTCTTTGTTTATGCATGACTTAAAGAGAATGTTCATCATCCAGGTTGCTTCAGCTCTTTGCCATCTCAGCTCAGCTCTGACTTACTTGCCAGCTTAAACTTGGGGTGCCAATTGTGGTGGTAAACAGTGTGAATTGGTCAGTCACTCATTTCATACATGCCACAGATCAGTTCCTGCATGATAGTTCTTTTTCATTTACCACATATGCTGAACTGCATTTGACCTGGTGGTGAAAGGTTTCATTTACCATTACAGTCACTTCAGCTGTGCAGTCTCCAGTCTGTACACTGATTTATGGATGGATGGATTTGCATATGGCAAACATCCACACAGCTTTATAAGTTTGCATATATGCCAATAAATGTAAAGTCAGGGCTATGATACTAGTATGAGTAATGTTTTTATTAGAAATAGCTCTGCTTGAGGTTTTTATTGTTGTTGGGGGGGTTGTTTTGTACTGTTTCGGGTTTTTTTTAAATGCACGTAAGGATAAAATTCCATTCCATTTCAAGACACGGGGACACTGTTAAAAAAACCCCAACCCTTTATTTCTTCTTATTATTTCTTCTTTCTTACTTCTTATTTCTTTCTTTTAACTGTTCATTAGCAGGTATACATGGGAATCACCTTGTCCAGGGGGCAGGACTGAGCATAAATCCTGACACTGATGGAGAAATCTCCAGGCTGATCTTGGAGATGGAACATAAAACCAGTAAGATCCAGCCAAACGAATAGCCAGTCTAATGCAGTGACTACTGAAGAGTAGCTGTGGTCAGTTAAGGGAAGGACATGAGGACAGGAGGAGACATAGTTCCTAATAGCCCTTATGTTAGAGCTGAAGAAAATTGTGCCAGGTTTTTGGTGTGGGTTGTTTTTTTTTTTTAGTTTTGGTTGGGTTTTGGGGTTTTATCAAGAGTTTTTTTGTTGTTGGTTTGTTTGGAGTTTTTTTAATAGCATTTGATTTCCTCTATATCTGGCCTAATCGACTGACTACTGCAGAAGGCTCCTGTTTGGGTAGGATCAACACCAACACTGATAACACCCTCTACAAATACTAAAAGCCAATGTCCCAGTCTTCAGAAATTTTTACAGTGAGCAAGCTGTCATTCCTTCCACAACATACACGTGTACCTTCAATTAATGTTAACACTGTCTTGATGAAACATCATGACAAATATTCATTCATTCTTTGTTTCCTGGTATGAGCAAAGGAGAAAAGATCCACCTCCCACCCACATTCTGTAGCAGATTTAGGAATGCAAGACCTTTCATGCTTAAATCATCCACTATGCAATGCAAACATTTATACTCACTGCAACACAAAACACATCATTCATTATATTGAAACTTAATTTTGAATTAGACATTTACATTGAGGAACAGCTAAAAATAACTTGTAGCAGGGTGTGGTGTAATTTTGCATTGTTTATGGATCTGGTCCAAGTATGGGTGTGCAAATAGCTTCATATTTGTATACATTATGTAGGTAAATGCATGCATGCACCTAGGGATACTTTAAGAATTCAGAGAGTTTGGGAAGTTTCTTCCCTCAGGTTGACTTCACAGAGGGATAGGTTGAGCTTAGGCAGACTCAAAAAATCCATTTGGAAGGTTAGTCAGGTGGGAGAGAGCTTCTGATCTCAGTAGGACAATGGAGGGGAAGGAGTTTCCCGTGTTGCATTTACACTCCAGGTACCCTACCACTGGCTGGTAATTTTGTATAGATGTCTGATGTCTCTGTGTCTTTTAGTTATCACTTGAATAGGCTCAGAGACTTTCTTACAGTAAGTGCCCTTCTTTATATATAATTCTGTTGTATATATGTTAATATACAACACAATTTCTACCTTTCAACATCATCTTTGGCCAGCACTAGAGAAGTGTTAGGATGCCTCTGTTCCAAGGCATCAGGGACTTGTTTACTTATGAGTTACTCCTGGGTTGTTCTCTGATTGCTAACATAGTTTAAGTAACAGCTCCAATTAATTAAGTCGATGCCCTTTACAGCCTACTGAAGGATTTCACAGCCAACTGCACCATAACCAGAAGTAGCGCAAATGTGTTTCCTATTCGATTTTATGCCACAAATGGTTTCCACTCCTATTTTTAATAGAAAACATTCTTTTTTGCTTCCTTCTTTAAATGTACACCTATCATAAAATGTGAAAAATTTTATTGCTCCACCACCCTCTACTGCATTTGAGACTTTCTGCATTTTCTTAACATGTGACATAGGCCACAATAAATTTTAGGGTAATATAAGTGTCTCCACAAGTGGCTACATCTGAGAGGCTGCAATTTGAGATTCCTCTTGCTGTTTTGCAAAGACCACTGAGAGCCCACTGACAAGTTGTCTGGGGCGAGGGAGCACATGGCCCCCCCATGCTCGCTGTCCCGCTTTGTCAGACTGATGTTTGAAAAGGAGCAGGGATTCCTTACTCTCCTGCTAGAGTTAGCAGCTATCTGGAGTGGCAGGAAAGCAGCTCTGGAGTCTCCCGCTGTGGGGAGATCTCCTGGGCCCTCTCCAATGAAGTCATGTGAGAAGCAGGCAGTAGCAACTTTCACTCAAAGTGCCTGGAGCTGTGGCTACAGTTAATAAGTTACACTCCAGTAGGGGATAAAAGTTTTCACAATGTTGTGCCCCTTTTTGATAGATATGGGAATGGTTATTGAAACCCTATTCCAGCATTGCAGTGTTAGTTATCTAAAGTTACTGTGCTTGAATCAGTGGAACTGCTTCGACGCTGATTTGTGTCTAATGTGTCATGTAAAATTTTATATTGATACACAGACTTAAAAGAACTCGAAGATCCACCACATTGAGTGAGGGTCTTTCAGTTGACATTGTATCCTACTGGACATGAGGATGCAATGAACCACAGCCAGGCAATGAATGCAATGCTCTTCTTGTGTAGAGCACAGTGGAGCACTGCAATAAACAGGATCGAGAGGGATTGTTACCAAATGAAAACTTTCAGTTGAGAATAGAACAATATTTTGAAGAGAGTTTTTTCCTCATTTCTTCCCATTAACTGGGCAGAGCTCAAAAATCTCAAGTGATCCTTACAATTGTCTGGTTTTGTTAGTTTATTATTTCATAAGTGAGAAAGAAGTTGTATAACCTCCCAAAAGTGCACTTCATGCCATGAGTGCCATGTACATTGAAATTAATGGGACTACTCATGTGAGTAGGAGTTTGTAAAATCAATCCTTCTTCTTTTACGTTTTTAATCTCCTGGTAAATACCAAGACAAATCACATTTCATTACAGGAATATTAGTGTGATTGAGCAAATCCCAGAGCCTTTGAATAATTACCCTTTATAAATTCAGTGAATGAAATTGCATTTAACTTTGTCTCTTTGAGTTACTTTCAGCACAATGTAACCAGACGAAATCAGCATGCAGAAGCTTTTTGAGGACGTAAATGTGTGCTGTAAATGATTAGAGGAGTGATACAAGCTATTTACCAAATTATGAAGTTAGAATGAAATGCATCATGGTATTTTGAGGTAAGTAGAAGGAAACTACAAAACAATACTGAAGAAAATTATATTTGTAAACTACAGCAATAGTCCCATATTATGTCATGATGAAGGGGCAGGTACACAATCCACATCACTTTTCATAGAATCATAGAATAGTTAGG
>NW_009943976.1:0-5584 GCF_000696875.1 Nestor notabilis
CACGCCACAGCTCTCCCCACCCTCCTGAGCCACTGGGAGGACCAGGGCAGAGTAGGGACAGCAGCAGTGCAGGGAAGGTGTCAGTAGGCTGCTTGTTCCCTTTCCCTGGTATGCCTGCTGCTGAGCTGGGGGGACCTGGCTCCAGCCGGGTAGGGCACAGACTGCCTGCTCTCCCCATGCAAGCCAGTGTGCCTTGGCCAGGCAGGGCCTGGCACAGGTAGGCTGAGAGCAAACCTGTGGCATCTCTCCCCCATCCCTGGCATCCTGTAAAGACCCCGATGCTCCCAGCTTCTTGCAAAGTCCCTGCTGTGTGTCCGGGGGATCAAGGATGGGAAGGTGAGCGCAGGGCTTGGGATGCAGGCCCAGGTGTCTCCTTAGCTCCTGGCCCCAGTGGCAGAGGCAGCACCTTGTGGGTGTCTGTCCGTGAGGGTCAGTCTGGGGTGGGCACCCCATACCTGTCAGCAGTGTATGGGGTTTCTCCAGGGAGGCTGGTGCCTGAACAGCTCCACTGTGCCATGCTGGCAAGGGCTGAGTCCCAGGGACAGGACCTCCCATGCCCTGGCATAGAGTGAGCCAGCACCCCCTGGGTGCACAGCCAGGAGGGGATCGGGTGCTCCCAAGTGCTGTGGCAGTGGGGATGACTGGAGTCTGGTTGAACAGCATAGGCAGAGCCCACCCTGCCATGGCTGCGCTGTGCCTTGCTGTTGCAGTGACGCAGCAGCACTTTCACTCTCCTGTGCCACGGAAACCGCTGAGCTGGGCTGCTCCTCTCGGTCTCACTTTGCTCCCGTTGTGCTGCACTGTGCCATGCTATGCTGTGCCATGCCTGGGGCTGGCGGTATAGTGGGGGACCAGTGATGCCATTCCCAGCTCCTCAGCTTTGCTAACGTGCTCAGCACCACTGTGTCTGCATTCACATCATTGCCGTCTGTCTCACCGGCACACACACAAGCCAGGCATGCTGGTGAGCGCTGGCACAGACAGTCCTCCCCCGTCTCACAGTTGCACACACTCGCTGCTCTGTTGCTGCGCTCATGAGCCGGGGCTGGCTGTGCGTTTCCCGCGGGTGCTGGCACTGCCTGCCACACACACACACCCACCTGCGGGTGTTGGTGTTGCCCATCTGACACACGCATGTGCTCCGGCTGTGCTCGTCACACTCCTTCCCACTCTCACAGTCACCATAGGCCATGTTTGTGTGTGTCACACTTGCACATGCATCTGCACATGTATCACAGGGCCTGGGTCTGCCTGTCACACATGTAGATGTCACAGACCATCTGTGCCCGCTGCGTACACACACACGTAGCAACACCCACAAGCACCCGTCTTGGGCTGTCCCTGCTGTGGTTATTATATGCCCTGTCCCTTCCTGTTACATGCACATGCTGCAGTGGCCAACTCTGCCTGTCATGCAGTCCCTGGATCTGCTTGTCTTGCACATGTGCACCCATGCAAGAGCCATTCCATGTTCCTGCTGCTGACCCCATGGGAATGAGGGGTCCCAACGCTGTTCCCACACCACAGTGGTTCAGCACAGGTGAGCCAGGCAGGATGGGCAGCTCTAGTGTCCCCCCTGTACTGGGGATGTCCTCACTGACATGGGGGCTGGGACAGCTGGGTGGCGTCCCAGCATGTCATTGTCTTGAGAGTATCATGGCACCATTTCCTGATCTGAGGGTGTCATGGCCATGTATCACGCACCAGTGGGTATTGTGCTGTTGTGTCCTGGCCCTGAGGGTTCTGTGCCCTCTTGTCCTGGTCTCGAAGGTGCAGTGGCGTTGTGTCCTGATTCTCATGGTGTCACCTCCATTTGTCTTGGTCCTGAGGGTGGCATGAAGTTGTGTCCAGGTTCTAAGGGCATCATGGTGGTTTGTCTTGGTCCTCAGGGTTTTGTGGTCACTTGTCCAGGTCCTGAAAGTGTCATAGTAGTGTATCCAGGTCCTCATGGTGTCATTTCCTCGTGTCTTGGTCCTAAGCATGCCATGGTGTTGTATTCAGGTCTTCATGGTGTCACCTCCATTTATCTTGATCCTGAGGGTGACATGGCATTGTGTTGTGGTCCTGAAGATGTCTTGGTAGTGTATCCAGGTCCTCATGGTGTCATGTCCTTGTGTCTTTGTCCTGAGGGTGTCATGGTGTGTTTTGGCCCTGAGGGTGTTCATTGCAACATGACCTGCTCCTCAGGATGTCATGGCAATGAGTCCTCATCCTGAGTGTGCCATGGAGGTGCGTCTTGGTCCTGAGGGTGTCTTGACCACTTATTCTGGACCTAAAGATGCCATGCATTGTGTCATGGTCCTGAGGATGCCATGGACTTTTGTTCTGGTCCTGTGAGTGTCATGGCTCCATTGCCTAGTCCTCATGGTGTCACCTTGGTCCTTGGGGCATCATGGCAGTTTGTCCTGGTCCTGAAGGTGTCGTAGCATTGTGTCCATGTCTTCTTGGTGTCACATCCTTGTGTCTTGGTCCTGAGAATGCCGTGGATGTGTCTGCTCTTTCCTGAGAGTGACATGGCATTTTGTACTGGTGCAGAGGATGTCATGGGAGTGTGTGCTATTCCTTAGGGTGTCTTGGTAGCATGTTGTGGTTCTGAAGTTACACCTGACAGTGTCTTCGGGTCCTCACGGTGTCATATATTTGTGTTTTGGTCCTGAGGATGCCATGGATGTGTGTCCTTTTCCAGAGGGTGTTATGGTGGTGTCCCCTGGTGTAGAGGATGTAATAGCGGTGTGTCTTGTTCCTTAGGGCGTCATGGAAGCATGTCCTGGTCCTAGAGTTCCCATGATTATCCAGGTCCTCATGGTGTCGCCTACTTCTGTCCTGGTCCTGTGGGTATCATGTCCCTCTGTTCAGGCCCTGAGGATGCCATGTCATTGTGTCATGTTCTTGAGGGTGCCATGGAAGTGTGTTCTTGTCCTGAGATTGCCATGGTAGAGTGTCGTGGTCCTGAAGTTGCCATGGTATTTTATCCTGCTCCTGAGGGTGCCATGGCAGTGTATCCTGGTCCTCAGGGTGCTACATCTGTGTGTCCTGGTCCTTAGTGTGTCACATCTATGTGTCCTGATCCTCACCATGAAATTGTCATGGCATTACATCTTTCTGAAGGTGCCACGGCAATATGTTTTGCTCTGCAAGGTGTCATTTTCACGTGTCATTATCCTGAGGTTTTCATGGCATTTTGTCCTGCTCCTGAGGATCTCATGGCACCGTGTCCTCGTCCTGAGGGTGTCATGGCATTGTTTTCCTTTTCATACGGACGTTGGTGCTGTGTGTCCTTGTTCTGAGAACTCCATGAGAGCATGTCCACCTCCTGAGGGTTTCAAGGGATTGTGTCCCGCTCCTGAGGGTGATGTGATACTGTGTTCTGGTCCTGAGGGTGTCATGGCTGTGTATCTTGGGCCTGAGGGTGCTGTGGCTGTGTTTCCAGGTCCTGAGGAGGCCATGGTACATACAGGACAACCAAGCAACCAGGCCCAGTCAGTATGGGTTTATGAAAGTCAAGTCCTGCTTGAGTAGCCCAATCTCCTTCTGTGACAAGGTGACCGCTCAGTGGATGAGGGAAAGACTGTGGATGTTGTCTTACCTGGACTTTAGTAAAGCTTTTGACGCTGTTTGGCTGTTCATGGCTTGGATGGGTGTACTCTTCTCTGGGTAAAAAACTGGCTGGATGGCTGGACCACTCAGGGCTGGACCCTCTTCACTCAAGAGTTGTGGGGAAAGGAGTTAAACCCAGTCAGTGACTGGTTATAAGTGGTGTTCCCCAGGGCTCAGTGTTGGGCCAATTCTGCTTAATGTCTTTATCAGTGATCTGGACAAGGGGATCAAGTGCACCCTCACTAAGTTTCCTGATGACACCAAGTTGGCTGGGAGTGTGGATCAACTGAAGGATAGGAAGGCTCTGCAGAGGGATCTGGACAGGTTGATTGATGGGCTGTGGTCAATGGTGTGAGGTTCAACAAGGCTCAGTGCTGGGTCCTGCATTTGGGCCACAACAACCCCATAGAACACTATGGGCTTGGGGAAGAGTGGCTGGAAAGCTGCTCAGCAGAAAAGAACCTGGGGGTGCTGATTGACAAAGCTGAACATGAGCCATCTTGTGCCCAGACAGCCAAGAAGGCCAACAGCATCCTGGCCTGTATCAGCAATAGTGTGGCCAGCAGGGCCAGGGCAGTGATCATCCTCCTGTACTTGGCACTGGTGAGGCTGCACCTCGAATCCTGTGTTCAGTTCTGGGCCCATCACTACAAGAAAAACATTGAGGTACTGGAGCAGGTCCAGAGAAGGGCAATGGAGCTGGTGAAGGGTCTGGAGCACAAGTGTGATGGGGAATGTCTGAGGGAGCTGAAGGTGTTTAGTCTGGAGAAGAGAAGGCTCAGGGAAGACCTTATCGTTCTCTACAGCTACTCAAAAGGAGGTTGTGGTGAGGTAGGGGTCAGTCTCTTCTCTCAGATGACAAGTGATAGGACAAGAGGTAATGGCCTCAAGTTGTGCCAAGGGACGTTTAGATTAGAAATGAGGAAAAATTTCTTTCCCAAAATGGTTGTCAAGCACTGGAACAGGCTGCCCAGGGCTGTGGTCGAATCACCATCCTTGCAGGTATTTAAAAGATGTGTAGATGTGGTGCTGATGGACATGGTTTAGTGGTGGACTTGGCAGTGCTGGGTTAATAGTTGGACTTGATGATCTTAAAGCTCTTTTCCAACCTAAATGATTCTGTGATAACATGATGCCAAGTCATTTTTTGCAGGTGTCATAGCAGTGTGTCCTCATCATGAGAGTGTCATGCCATTGTGTCCTTGTCCTGACAGTGTCATGTCCATGTGTCCTGAGAATGCCATGTCAGTGCGTCGTTGTCCTGAGGGTGTCATATGCTTGTGTCCTCATCCTGAGGGTGCCATGCTGTTGTGTCCCGTGTTTCTGGGGTGACCTTACTGCAGCCTTTCAATATATAGAGGGGGCTTGTTAGAAAGATGGAGAAAGGCTTTGCACCAGGGCCTGTAGTGGCAGGAAAAGGGGCAATGGTTTCAAACCGAATGAGGGTAGTGTTGGGTTGGACATGTGGAGAAAACATTTTACGATGGGGGTGGTGAGGCCCTGGCACAGGTTGCCCGGGGGAGCAGGTTGCCCGGAGAAGCTGTGGCAGCTCCGTCCCTGGCAGTGTTCAAGGCCAGGTTGGAAGGGGCTTGGAGCAATCTGGTCTAGTGGAAGGTCTCCCTGCCCATGGCAGGGGGTTGGAACTAGATGAGGTTTAAAGTCCTTTCCATTCTGTGATATCATGCTTCTCTAATGTCTGTGTGTCCAGGTCCTGAGGATGCCATGGCTTCATGTCCTGGTCCTGAGGATGCCATGGAAGCGTGTCTTGGTCCTGAAGGTGCTGTGGCAGTGTGTCCTGCTCATGAGTGTGTCATGATGTTGTGTCCTAGTCCCAAGGGTGTCACGTCCACATGTCCAGCTCCTGTGAGTGTCATGTCATAGAATCATTAAATGGTTTGGGTTGGAAAGGATTTAAAGTTCATCTAGTTCCAACCCCCCTGCCACAGGCAGGGACACCTTCCACTAGAACAGGGTGGTCACAGCCCCG
>NW_009943976.1:5615-8116 GCF_000696875.1 Nestor notabilis
CCTGGTCTTGAACACTGCCAGGGATGGGGCAGCCACAGCTTCTCTGGGCAACCTGTGCCAAGGCCTCACCACCTTCAGTGTAAACAATTTCTTGCTCATGTCCAACCCAACCCTACCCTTTTTCAGTACAAAACCATTCCTCCTAATTCTGTTACTACAGGCCCCATTAGAAGTCTGTCCCCATTTTATAAGTCCTCTTCAAGTAGGGCAAGGACTATGTCATTGGTTAGTCTGGGACAGCTCCTGGTTGTGTGGCATGGCATGGTGTCCTGTTCCTGAAGGCACCATGGTTGCCTGTCTCATTCCTGAGGGTGCTTTGGTTGTGTGCCCTGGTCCTGAGGAGCCAGGACGTGGCTCCATGTCCTGTTTTTGCAGGTGTCAAGCAATGTGTCTTTGTCGTGAAGGTGCTGTGGCTGTATGTCATCCTGAGGGTGCCATGCCATTGTTTCCTAGCTGTGAGTGTGTCATGGCAGTGTGTCCTGGTCCTGTGGGTGCTATGATACAGTGTCCAGGTCCTGAGGGTGCTATGGTAGCATTTCCTGATCCTAAAGGTTTTGTGGCACCTTGTCCTAGTCCTGAGAGTATCATGGCTGTATGTCCTTGTCCTGAGGGTGTTAATACAGCATGTCCTGCACCTGAGGGTGTTGCAACATGATTTGCTCCTGAGGGCGCCATGGCAGCAGTCTTGGGGGTACCATTGCACCATATTCTGGTCCTGAGGGTGTCATGGCACCATGTCCTGGTTCTGAGGGTGTGTTGGCCATTTGTCCTTATTCTGAGGGTGTCATCACCACTTTACTGGTCCTGAGGGTGTCACTGTTTTGTATCCTGGACCTGAAGGTGCCATGGCAGTGTGTTCTGGTTCTGAGGATGTCATGGCAGTGTATCCTGGTATTGATGATGCCACATCCATGTGTCTTCAGCCTGAGAGTGCTGTAGCATTGTGTTCTGGTCCTGAATATGTCATGGTCGTCTTTCACTGCAGCATGTCTTGATCTGGAGGATGTTGTGGCAGTGTCTCCTGGTCCTGAGAGTGCCACAGCAGTGTGTCCTAGTGCTGAAAGCGTCCTGGCCATGTGTCTTGGTCCTGAGGGTCTCGTGGCAGCATGTCCAGTGTCCTCAGTGTGTGATGGCCGTGTGTCCTGGTCCTGAGGGTGTCTTGGCTGTGTGTCCAGGTCCTAAAGCTGTTGTGCCACCGTGCTCTGCTCCTGAGGATGTAATTGTAGCATGTCCTATTCCTAATGGTGCCATGGCAGCATGTCCTGGTCCTTTTGTCCCATGGCAGTGTATCCTGGTCCTGAGAGTGCCATGGCAGCATGTCCTTATCCTGAGGGTCTCACAGTAGCGTGTCCTTTTCTGGATGATTTCACATTTGCATATCTTTGGGTGCCATGGCCTTGTGCAGTGGTCCTCCTGGTGTCATGACATGTCTATGACCTGAGGGTTCCATGGCCACATGTCTTGATCCTGAGGGTGGCATTGTAGCCCTGTCCCACCCCAGGCCACGTTGCCAGCCCCTGCAGGCAGCAGCAGCCTGGCATGCCTTAGGTGCTGGAGGTAGAACTTGGTCTTTTTGGCATAATGTGCTTCTGTCACTGGAGATGAGTCTGCGACAGTGTCCTGATGAAGAAGTCATGTCTCTGGGCTGTGGTCCCAGAGATACCCCTTGTGCTGTGAGGTCTGCAGTGGGGAAGTAGGGTCAGGACAGGGGAACGGGGATAGGGACAAGGTCCAAATGGGGCTGGCCACCCCGAAGTGGTGCAAGGGCTACTGCCATGGGGTTTAGTGATGGTGGGATGAGGACTGGGGGCATGGGCAGGGGTGCATTCAGGTCCATGTCTCCCGCTTCCAGCACCCATTGTAGCTCCTTTTCCTCTCCTTCTCCACAGGTGGAAAGCAGTGACACCCCCAAAGACACTGCAGCTGTCCCCACGTGCCCTCCGCCCTGCCCAGAAGCCAGCCCTGCTGAGCCGCTGCCCAACGGGGACGTGGAGGGGGACGGTGCCCAGTGGAAGGGTGCAGAGGAGAGCAGCACGAGTTCCAAGGGCGGGCGCCCAGAGGAGGACGAGACAGAGAGCCTGCCAGACGGCGAGACGGGCCGGGCGCTGGAGAACGGCCGCTGCACCCCCAAGGAGGGCCTGGACGCCCCGGCCGATGAGGGTGAGCTGGCCCCTTCCGACCCCCAGAAGAAACGCGGGAGGAGGAAACTCCTGGAGGCCACAGAGAAAAGTAAGATCTTAGTGTTGAGGGCTCCCCACTATGGGGCTGCAGCTCTGCCTGCAGTCCCACCGGTGCCTGCTGCACCCTCCGGGGACCCCTGGCATGCCATCACAGGGAGGGGTCTGGGCTGCGGTGGCTCCTGGGCTGGGGAGCACTGCCAGAGGAGGAGGAAGGGCTGAACTCCTCCATGCCACGTGGAATTTGGGGTGGGAGCACCAGATCAGAGCAGGGGGCTGCCCTCGCATGCTCGTCCTGTCACACTACCTTTCCCACCAGGCTCT
>NW_009943976.1:8146-8829 GCF_000696875.1 Nestor notabilis
CTTGCCATGCAGCTGGTGCTGGTGCCCCGGCCTGCATGCAAGCCTGCTCTGGAGCGTGCCCATCAGCACCAGTGCTTGTGCCGCTTTGCATGGCAGCCCTGCATGTGCTGGGCAGAGCGGGAGGCGCATGCATGGTGCAGTCCTCCGGCCACACTGCTCTGGTGCCATGGTGCTGGTGCCAGTGCTGGTGCTGGTGCTGCATGATGTAGCAGTTCAACAAAGGCCCTGGTGGGTCCCGGTGGACACCAAGCTGAGCGTGAGCCAGCAGCAGGTTCTTGTGCAATGAAGGCAAATGGCATCCTGGGTTGTGTTAGGAGTGTTGCCCACTGGTTAAGGAAACCACTCGGTAGCGCTGGGCCCAGTGCTGGGCTTCCCAGTGCAAGAGGGACATGGGCAGACTGGAGAAAGTCCAAGAGGGAACCAAGGTGCAGGAGGGACTGGAGCATCTCTGCTGTGAGGAAAGGCAGAGGGAGCTGGGACAGCTCAGCCTGAAGCAGAGCAGGCTCTGGGGGATGGAATCCATGTCTGTAAATACCTGCAGGGAGGGGATGAGTATATATGTATGTGTGTGTGTCATGTATGTGAGTGCAGCTGGCATGCTACCTGCCAGGGCCCATGGGGACCTGGCTCCCTGGACTTTGTCGTGTCTGTCGCTGGCTCCCAGCCCTGTCAGAGTTGCTGCT
>NW_009943976.1:8840-12357 GCF_000696875.1 Nestor notabilis
GAGTGCCTCCGCTCTCAGCAGCCAGAAAGGGATGCCTGGCTCCAGTGCAGGCCATGGGGGAGCCCAGCACTGGCCCTGGCTGCCCTTCAAGCACACACTGGCCTGTGGCCCTGCTGCCACCATCCCTCTTGGTCAGGAGGTGCCAAGCAGTGGGATGGGGCAGCTTGGACCAGCCATGAGCCATGAGGCACTGGCACAGGTTCTTCCGAGAAGCTATTGCTGCCCCATCCCTGGCAGTGTTCAAGGTCAGGTTGGACGGGGCTTGGAGCAACCTGGTCTCGTGAAAGGTATCCCTGCCTATGGCAGGGGGTTGGAACTGGATGAGCTTTAAAGCCCCTTCTAACACAAACCAGTCTGTGATTCTATGAGCTGTGATGGGAACCATGCTCTCCCCACAGCAGGGGATGGACAGACAGCTGGGGACAGGAGCTGGGGTGTCACAGCACTGTCATCACGGGGTACTGTGGAGCAGGAACAGGGTGAGAGTGACAAGCACTGGCTCTGGCTCTCGGGGGTTTCTCAACATGGCTCAGCACAGAGACCTCCTGCTGGCCATGCTGAAGGAGGAATGGAGACAAGCAAGGAGGGGCTGGCTGAAGGCGGGTGAGGCAGGGCTAGGGATGGAGACGAGTGATGCAGATGCTGCTGCAGTCACGAGGCACTGAGCGGGCAGCTGAGGGAGCGGAGAAGCCATAGCTGGCAGCATGGTATAGGCAGTCATGGGGAGCTTACTGTGCTGGGCATACTGCAGTCAGACATGGGTTGTGGTGCAGCCCTGGCGCCATGCTGACTGCAGCGGCTGAAGGGAGCAAGACCAGACGGGCTGAGCCCCCTAATGTGGGGACCAGTGTGGAATGAGGTGGAGATAGCCCCAGGGGTGCCCTGCTGCCAGCTTCCAAGCATGACAGAGCTCTGGATGTAGAGACCGGCAGCAGCAAGTACCAGTGGGGATATAAGCACAGTGCTATGAGCGTAGTGCATGAGCATGGGTACTGTGACCATGGGTGCTGTGAGCAGGTCAGGCTTCATCTTCCAGCCTTGGGCTGGTATTCAGCCCTTTCCTTTCGGCATTACTGAGCCGTGTGACATGACCTGCCCACAGGGCCCCTGTGCACAGTGCTCATCCTCCTGCTCTTCTCACTGTGCAGTCAGAGCAGCAGCTGCCTGTATTCCTGCCAGGCAAGCACTTTCCAGTCATCTGGAGGCTCTTCCCTGCCCTCATCTCTTTTCCAGTGCTTTCCCGCAAACACAACTAGTGTCTGCAGCCGTGCACTGCCTGCCCTGGAGCTGCCCAAGGCTCCTTAACTGGGCATGGGGCGAGTGCCCTGGTGATGGTGTCAAAGCGATACCAGTGGTACTTGGAGACTGACTGGAGGAGCCATGACAGCTTCTGGGAGCTCGCTTCCTTCCCTAAAATCCATTTCAAGTACTTCAGCCATCTCTGTGCATCATCACCTTGGTGGCTTCTCCCACATCCTCTCTGCTTCTTGGGCCTTCAGCTCCACTGCCTCATGCCTGGCTGGCCCAAGTGCTCTCCCAAGCACCCTTCTTCCACTCATCCCACACTCTTGCATCCATTGCTAGTTCCTCCTCTTTGCACACTGGCTTTTCACCTCTTGCTGCCACTCTGACCCAGCAGGGGGCCGAGGATCTGCTCTTCCAGCACTACCCAAGCCAACTTACCAGCTGTTCCATCAGTTCTGCGCCCCTTTGCTGTCCCCCCGTCCCTTCCCTGCCAAAATCCCCAGTGAAGGAAGGTCTTGTGCAGGATCCTGCCATTGGCTGGTAATTGTGCATCCTGGCCCATCACCACAGCAGAGAGCACAGGGCATGGTGCTGCTGCAGGGCACTGGGATGGGCAGGAGCCGAGGCCAGGGGTCTGTGCCTCAGTTTCCCTACCTGAGATCCCTATGCCTGTGGACAGGACCGGGAGGAGATGTTGCCTGGGCACCCCCAAGGCACGTGCACACTCCTAACCCCAGCACAGATAGAAAGCTTCTGTCCCCCAGTGTCCCCTGCTGTTCCCTGGCACTCAGAGCAGTGCCAAGAGGCTGCTCTCCTGCTCAGGCCATGCTGCTTCTAGGGGGATGCCAGCTGCTGCAGAGGGGTTGGGTCCCCATGTGCCAGCTGCAAGGGACTATCTGAGTGTCACACAGGGCTGGGGGGAAGCTGGGGAGGGCTGCAGCCTGATGACCCAGGGACGTCGCACCCTGCAACAAAGCAGCATGCGTGTTCAGCCGGTGAGGGGCCACCAGGGGTCTGGCCGAGGTCCTCCCCTGCAGCCCATCTCTGCCGGGGCAGCTGGTGCCCAGCAGCTGGGTGAAGCACAGATGTGCTCACCTGGCACAGGGACCCAGCATCAACCACAGTGAGGCACGGGAGGGTGGGTGCACACCACACTCTGGCCTGGCAGCTCAGTGTGCTTGGAGGTTTGCAACCCCAGAAATTGTCAGGTTATTTTTAGCCTCTTTCCTGGTAGTGTCTCCGCACGTACCTGCAGTGCATGACATGTGCCGATAGCACAGGAAGCCATCGGGGCTTCACGTGCTTCTCTTGCTTGCCCTGGCCCTGGCCCCAGCAGGGGCTGCTCACCCAGAGCCCCCAGAATCCTCTTGTCAGGGTTCGGGGAGGGGGCACAGGAGCAGCCATCCCAGGAGTCAGCATCCTCTGGAGAACACAGCCCAGGCCTCACACAGCAGTGATGAGTGCCCTTCCAGGGCCCAGGGCTGGCCCTCAGTCTGGTTTGGGGGTCCCAGGTGGGCCCCCTTCTCCCCTGCAGGGGTCCAGGGGGCCCTGCGCCATGGGACCGAGCTGATGGCTGCTCTCTGTTCTGTGTGCAGGCAAGGAAGAGAAAGAAGAAAACAACTTCGACACCCTGAAAATGGAGGCAAGTATGTCCCCTCCCACTGGAGGCTGCACTGAGGCACCCGCAGGAGACGGGCACAGCCCTGCAGCCCACCAGCCAGCACAACACACCAAACCACAGGAACTGACACTCCCTGGCCCAACAGGGACCATTGGGGAGTAGCAGGGATAGGGTCCCCAGTGGAATGGGGGCCCTCGGCTCCTGTGCCCTGACACAGTGCTAGCCTCTGTGCTGGGGACCAGGCAGCACTGAGCTATGGCCAGGCCAGTGAACCCCCCTCCATCCACCTTGCCCAAGGGACAGTGCTTGCCTGGGCTGACCCCCACCACCCCTGGATGCCAGGGCAGAGCATGTCAGCCTGGGGCAGATCCATGACTGGGATGGTGCTGGCAGTGCTCATTGAAGTGCAGCCAGCCCCAGAACGGTGCCTGGCCCTGGCACATCCAGGTCCTGGTGCAGATGTGGGCCAGAGCATGTCTATGTGTGTGCAACCAGTCCCTGCCATGCCCATCTCCCCCAGCCCATCCCAGCATGCACAAGCAGGGAGCCCACCTCCAGCCCCCCCAGGCAGCTCCACTCCATCGCCCCCAGAGCCCTGCCTGTCCCGGGCCATGGCTTCTGTCACACTGCCATCGCCCGTGCCACAGGAGC
>NW_009943976.1:12501-14977 GCF_000696875.1 Nestor notabilis
CGGGATGAGTGGCGGGCGCGCTGGAAGAGGGAGGTGAGGATCTGGACAGCACCACAGTGGGCAGGGAGGGGGGCACCACAGCACAGTGGCAATGCCAGGATGGGGTGGGCTGCGTAGCAGTGGTGGTCCAAGCACCCTAAACCTTGTGGTGTCTATCTGTCTCTAAGGCTCCCACAGATAATTGTAGCATCACTAATGATGGTATCGCTAATAACGGCAGGCAGAGCTCTGGCTAATCACAGCATGGTGCCGGCAGTGCCAGCTGCATGAGGGTTGGTCAGCACAGGGTGGGGGCTCAGGTGGACAGCCACCCAGCATGCACCATGCTGTGGGGCTGGCATTGGAGTGGGCACTGCCTATGAGACCACTGCAGCACTGCCGCTGCCCTTCGTGCACCGAGGTTGTGCACCAGGGTGGGCAGCTTTGCTTCTCATGCCTGTGCCCCCCCGCCGAGGGCCACTGTAAGCCCGGTACACGCAGACACCGGTGCAGGCAGTGTGGGGCCCTTCCTTCTCCTGTGGGATGTGCCGTTCCTGACGGTTTCCTGGGGAACCAGCATGCAACGTGACGCAGGCACAATCTCAAAGCCAAGGGCAGTGGCAGGAGGCCGGGGGGCAGCTGGGGGTGCGGCACAGGGCTACAGGCAGGCTGCAGTGCCACTTGGGGGGTGCTATGGGGGCACCCCGGGAGTCCCATCCCCACTAGTATCTCTGCCACTCCCCCTGTGCCCTGTTGTCTGCATCATTCCTGGCTGCCAGCAGGTCTCCCAGGCAACAGGTCCTCCCTTGCCACGTTGACCTGGCACTATTTATAGCTCTGCACTGCCAAGCAGTCATGCTGGCACCACACAGGCACCAGGGATGGCTGGTATGGCCAGAGCATCCTGCAGGGCATGGCTGGAACAGCCTTGGTGTCCCCATAGAGCACAGGGCATGGCCAGGTCATCCTCATAGGGCACAGGGCACGGCTGGCATGGCCAGTGTTCCCGTGGTACAGGGAACGTCTGGCACGGCCGCCATGTCACCATGGGGCACAGCTGGCATGGCCACAATGTCCCTATGGGTACAGGGCAAGGCCATGATGTTTCCATGGGGCACAGGGCATGGCTGGCACAGCCACAATGTCCCCACAGGCACAGGACACTGCTGGCATGGCCATGGTGTCCCCATGGGGCACGGCTGGTAGGGCCAAGGTGGCCGTGCCAGGGGACATCATGGACCAGCTTCCCCTGGGTTGGCTGGCCCAAGCACAGAGGGTCTGGCATCCGGGGTTTGTGTATGGCTGCTGCCACAGGTGCAGGATGCGACGGTGGTGGAAGGGTGGCTCAAGGGGTGCCCCAGACAGAATGGGCACCCCCAGGCACAAGGGGGCTGTGTGCCTGGAGGGGGCTTTGCCAAACACAGGGTTGGGGTCCAGGTTTGCAGCCTCAGCCTGGCATGGGGGACACCAGCAATGCAGGTATTTGCCCACAGCCCCAGTGCAGCTGTGCTCTGGCTGCTAGCAGCACTGCAGCTACAGATCCTGCACCATGGATCAGCCATGGGCTGGTGGTGGCTGCCCTGGCCATGCGGGGCACACCACAGCTGGGCGCTGCACTGAGGTGGCTGGTGGTTGCAGGCGCCAAGTAACTATTTTCCAACACACGGTTCCCTTGCCAAAACAAATGCAGATTCAGGTCAGCCAGAATGGCTCATCAGCCAAAAATAATTGGAAAGAAATGCTTAAAAAGTCAAAATACTTCTTTTGAGGAGTCGCTCCTCCTCAAACAATGCTGAACTTCACCACGCTTCATGCCCTTATTTTTCTAATAAGAATAAGTGTTTTCTTTTCATTACGGGGAGAAAGCCTGAAACGCTTTCAGGCTGTGTTGGCCTTTTCCCCTGATCTCAGCTGACGCCCGGCACCAATTGTCACTTGTTGGTGGTGTCAGCAACGCAGTCCTCAGGGACAGGGACAGGCCACCCACAGCCTGTGTGGCTCCATCGTGGGGGGGAACATTGCCTTTTCCCTCCCTCCGGTGAGCCCCCTCTGCCAGATGTGGTGCTGGCCAGGCTCCAATATGGCACTGGCAATGCCCCAGAGGGGTTTGGTCCTTTGGGACCTGGAGGGCTGGGGTGCAGGAACCCCTCCCCAGGAAGGGGCCCCCATGGCAGAACCCCCCATGGCAGCAAACCTGCCCAGCACCGGCACCAACCCTGTCTTGTCTCACAATATTGGAGCCCATCCACACTGTTGAGGCTGTTTCCTCTCCATGGAGGTCCACAAACCTGTAATCAGTCACCTCTGGGGTGTATTTTTAGTAAGCAGAGTGTCTACAGTGCCCATCGGCCAGCCATGGCCACTCCTCATCCCCAGACTGTCCAGGGATTCCCCGCCATGTGCCACCCATGCAAGGGACACCCACCGCCCATGCCCCAGCACCTCAGTGCTGCTTGGGAGCAGAGGCTGCTGGGGGAGTCCCAGCAGCTTGGCTGGG
>NW_009943976.1:14999-16141 GCF_000696875.1 Nestor notabilis
CCAGCCTTCCCTCCTCTTCTTCACCCCGCACAGCCTCTGAGGGCCGTCCCTGCTGCTCGCCAGCCCCAGGGTTGCAGCCAGAGCTGTAACATTCAGGTCCAGGCACTGGCTTTTGCCCATCCATGCTGGGACATGCTGGTGTTGGCTGTGCACCCCTAACCCTGTGCCAGGCATAGGGAAGAGAGGGGATGGGATGAGATGAGGATGGAGGTGGCGATAAGATGAGGATGGGGCAGGGGCAGGGGATGGAAATGAAAATGGGATGAAGATGGAGATGGGGATAGGGATGGGGTGGGGCAAGGACAATGGATAAGGATGGGGAACAATCTGCAGAGGGACTTTTCACAAGGGCGTGTAGTGACAGGACAAGTGGGAATGGCTTTAAGCTGAAAGATGAGAGATTTAGATTAGACATTAAGTTCTTCCCTGTGAGGGTGCTGAGGTGCTGGCACAGGGTGCCCAGAGAAGCTGTGGCTGCCCCATCCCTGGCAGTGTTCAAGGCCAGGTTGGACACAGGGGCTTGGAGCAACCTGCTCTAGTGGACAGTATCCCTGCCCGTGGCTGTGGGTTGGAACTAGATGAGCTTTAAGGTCCCTTCTCACCCCAAACATTCTGTGAGATGGAGATGAAGATGGAGATGGGGATGGGGCAAGGGAAGGGGCAGTGGGATGGAGGTGGAGATGGAGAGGAGGATGGGATGGGGCAGGGACAATGGATGGGGATGTGATGCAGATGACGATGGTGATGGGGGTGGAAATGCAGATGGAGAGGGGGATAGGGATTGAGATGGAGATGGGGATGTAAATGCAAATGGAGATGAGGATAGAGATAAGGATGGGACAGGGACAGCGGATGGAGATGGGATGGAGAGGAGGATGATGGGGGTGGGGCAAGGACAAGGACAGGGAATGGAGATGGGATGGAGTGGGGATGGGAATGGGAATGAGCATGAAGTGGGGGATGGAGGTGGGATGTGACAGGGGCAGAGTCTGGGTAGAAATGCCACTGGCCCAAGGGCAGGAAGGTTGGCTGTCTGGATGTGGCCATACCCTGGAGATCCAGCATATCTCTTGGCTTTAACGACCGTGAATGGGAGATTTCCGCCCTCTGCCCGGCTCCTGCCTCTCCTCAGGGGCAAAGCA
>NW_009943976.1:16255-16851 GCF_000696875.1 Nestor notabilis
CTGCCCCAATTCCCTTTTGGCTCCTGCCGGCTCCCCCCATGGCCTCAGCGGGTGCCTCAGGCAGTTTACAGCGCCGCAGTGCACAGGGTACCCCTCACTGAGTGTCCCTGCCTGGGGACACGGGTCTCTGCCAGTACCTTTTGACTCCCTGTATCCTGGCTGGGGGTGATTCATTTTATTCTATGTCTCCAGAGCAGTTTTGTTGCTCTGGCATAGCCAAGGGGTGCTGAAGGGATGGGGTGTCCATGGGCTGCCATCACCCCACTGTGACCAGAGGGACCAATGCCACACTGTGCTGCTGGTCTTTGGAGACCTTTGGGGTGACAAAGGGTTGCCTTGAGTGAGGCAGTTTGGCCAAGGTGTCCCATCACCCAGGCTCCTCCTGGTCAGGGTGGCGGTTCGCAGGGCAGGAGGTTTCTGCTGCCCAGCACCCACCCCCAGCCCTTCCAGTTCGAGGGCAGCCCCTGCCCAGGGGTGACAGCCATCCATACACCCCTTTGTCCCTCCACTCTGCAACACAAAGGGGTGCTGGAGCTCTGGAGCCACCGCTCTGCGGGACATTGCCAGCCTAGGGCCCCCAGGACCCCCCCTGCCCC
>NW_009943976.1:16915-17408 GCF_000696875.1 Nestor notabilis
GGGTCCCAATGGGTTGAACTGGTGATCTGGTCCCACAGTAGTGCCGAGTGCGTCTGATTAGAACTGAACCATTTGGACACAGACCAGTGTTTGTGAGTCTGGCTGAACTGGGCTATCTGGTCCGGGACCAGTGCATGTGGGTCTGGGCTGAGCTGGGTGATCTGGTCCCAGACCAGTGCTGTGTCCGTGTGTACCAGTGGCCGAACTGAGTGATCTGGACTCAGTCCAGTCTCATGTGGGTGTGGTTGAACTAACTGGGCCATTTGCTCCCAGTCCAGTGCATGCAGGTCTAATTGGAACTGTGCCATCTGGTCCTGAACCAGCCCCAGTGGTTCTGAGCTGAACTGCGCCATCTGGTCCCAGACCAGTGCAACGTGAGTCTGTCTGCGCAAAACTGGGTTATCTGGTTCCAGACTGGTGCCGTGCGGGTGTGTGCGGACGTGCTGAGAAGTGTCTGCTGCTCCCAGACCCGGGTCCATAACGGGCCGGGCCG
>NW_009943977.1:0-26027 GCF_000696875.1 Nestor notabilis
CCTAACTATTCTATGATTCTATGATTCAACAATTGCCATTCAATAAATTAAAGAAATTCTGGGCAGATATTTTGTTTGTCTAAATACCTATGCAGATATTTAGTGTCTTGAGCATGTAATACACAGTGCTTTGGAAAGTAAGATTTCAAAAAAAACAATCAAAAATGAACAGAGTGATCTCCCTAAATTGTTATTTAAGGGACAGTTAGTATTCTGACCTGGAATGAAATGTGATATGGATTTTAGTTCTTACAACAGTTTCACTTCCTGCCTGAGATTCAACTGTAAGAAAGACAGGTTTTTAATTTTAAGCACCACAGAATAATATACAAATAAATATAGCCTTTTAGCTCTTCTTCTAAAGGAAATTATTTCCCACAGGACATTACTGAGACCTTTGTCTAATCTAGTTTCAGACCTTATTGTGGCCTTTCAGTACTGAAAGGGGGCTTATAAGAAAGATACAGTCTTTTTAGCAGGGCTTGTTGTGATAGGACAAGGGGCAATGGTTTTAAACTAATAGAGGATAGATTCAGAACAGATGTAGGGAAGAAATTTTTTACTATGAGGATGCTGAAACACTGGAACAGGTTGCAAGAGAGGTAGTAGACTCCCCATCCCAGGAAACATTCAAGGTCAGGCTGGATGGGGCTCTGAGCAACCTGATGTACTTGAAGATGTCTCTGCTCATTGCAAAGCAGTTGGACTAGATGACCTTTGAAGGTTCATTCCAACCCAAACCATTCTATGATTCTATGACTAACAAATTAGTAACCTCATTCAATAATGACACCAGAATATCTATTGTATAACCTCTGAGAGTACATCTTGCAAAACTATGTTTATTTTAAAATTGGTTTAGAAGCTAGTATTTGACTTGGTTCAGTTTTTCTGCTACTTCCATACCACGCTCTCACTTGTGAGTGGCAAAGACAGCAAATCTGGATTAAAATCACCTACGCTGCATATACCATTTATTGTTTTAAGTTAATTTTTCAGGCTGAGATTGAGCTGACCTGAGACATTCAAAAGCTGGACTTTGTGCTAGAAACAAGTACACTCCTGGAGCACTTCAGTTATCTTCAAGAACTTACCAAAGAAGCAAAGAAACTCCCTGAAAATTTACACCTACTATAGAGAAAGCCTGTGAATAATACAGAATAGAATACCTGAAATTGCAAGCAATTTCCTTTCATGCTCAGACACCACCCAGTTGCAAAGCAATTCCTTTGATTGCTTTTGATTCAAGATCAGCTGACAGATCAAGTGAATTGAAAAGCTGTCCTTATCCAGATCCTGTGCCAAGCCCCAAACAGATGGATCAAGCATGAGATTCAGCATTCCTGAAATGGGATCTGAAGATGGAGGAATATTTTAATTTATTCATTTGGCCTATCAGAAGTTGCCAAAATGAACAAAAGGGCAGTAAGCATATCTTATTTTCTGGGACTTAAATGGAGGTCAGATCATTTAATCTAAACTTGCAGAAGTATCAGATGGTGATTACTTAGTTCATTACTCACTCTTGTACTAAGGGATTAAATATCTCTTTTGTGGTGACACCCTGTATGCAGCTGGTATAATTTTTATAGATTTTGGTTTTCAAGAGAGAGCAGGTTGATAGAGCTGTTGTAAATTTATTCTGTACAACCCATGTAAAAGTTTATATTGTGCACATGAAAACTTGCAAGAAAAATTGGTCACAAATTCCTTTCCTTTAAAATTACACATGTTCACCATTCCCAGAAGTTTTACTCTCCTAAGTCATCTTCATTCATATTCCCACAAAGACTATACTTAGAAACACTGACAAAAAAAGAGACCTCTGAGAAGGCCCTTGCACTTTATGGACGCTCATACATAAGCTTGAAAATCTAATTACATTATTTTTAATCTTAAGGTGGAGTTAAAAATAAAATAAAAATCATCCTAGTGTCTTACTCCAGAATGAAATCTGAGCTTGCAATTTATCTGTTACTACAGCACTTTATGAGTTACAGCTGTCCATCTTTCTTCAGGCATAATATGAAATTCTACAAAAAACATGATAAAGCTTCCATGGATTTCATGCTAGCATTCTGGAGTTCAGTAATTAGTTTCAGAGAGCCCAAGCAGTCATTCTCTCAACATATCTTCCAATGTTTGTAAACCTAACATCATCAACACTTGTAATTCAGAATGCATCTTAAGAGCTGTATTTTGGTTTCACAATAAACTAATTTATATTTTCCTCACAGAAGCAAAGAAAACAGATCTTTGTGGATCACACAGCATGACCTGTACAAACAGAATAAGAAAGCAGCTAGTTCCAAGGAAAAGAATCATGAAATATCACATAATACAATATAACAAAGTATATGCAGAATTGAAGTTGTACACCTGAGTGTCATTACACAGCATGTCAAAAATTGCCACTGACCTAGTGGAAGTTGCATATAATCTGCAGACAGTCATTTCAGGCCCTCTGAATGTTGTAGTATCAGGATAAAGATTTGAGGCAGGATCATGTGCTTTGTGATTTTCTACCAGTTGTAAATGTCAGTGTAGTCACTGCCATAGAAGTGTAAAACAATCTTCAGAATGATTAGTGCTTTATTTCAACTTATCAAATTGATTTCATAATCAGTATTACTTATTAGATAAGAATTAAATACTTGTGAGTATCCTCACTGCGGAGATTTTAGGCTCTTTAATAATAAAAAACAATACTCATTTTTTTAGTTTGTTTTGCTCAAAAGCTTCCTAATGCCTTGTTTCTGCATCTTTAAGTAGCATTAAAAAAGAAATTTGTAATCTGACAAATGAGAAATGTGTTTCTAAATTTGAGATAGATCTCAGTAAAGACCTGTAAAGGACCTGTAAAAGCTGTGTAGGTACCTACTCTCAAGGCAGACTTCATGAAGAAACTGCATACCTAAATTCTGTAACACATTGAACTTTTTGGGATAGAATTTGCAGCTGTGTGATGGGACAGGCAGATAGAACTAGTCATGGAGAAGAGCTATGTTGATCAATAGGAAACACCCAATAGATTCATCTTTCTCTCCTGGACTTGACCATACCTCCAGTCTTAAGCTAAACATTTCTGTGACACTACAGTTTAAAACTCAGTTAACTTGTCCTTTAATTTCTATGTGTTTGTTCACAAAATATTGTCTTTTTAATTCTGCTGTTTGTTTTATGTGCTTGGTTTTGTGTGGGGTTTTTTCGGGGTGTTGGTTTTTTTCTTTTTTGGTGTTTGTGTGTGTGTCTATGTTTTGTGTGTGTGTGTCTATGTTTTGTGTGTGTGTTTGGTTGTTTGGGGTTTTTATCTTTTTAATATGGGAGGTAAGTTAAAGGTTAAGAATCTGAGGTTTTGCCCTGGATTCTATACCATTTAAAACTGCTTTTGCATTAGAATCTTTGGGCAAGTAACAGTACTAGAACTGAACCCAGAAAATGAAGAGCACACATGTGCCAGAATGACTGAAAATATGCTACTAAGCCATGATTCCTTTTGGTTTTGTTTGAGCTCTCCCTCTTTTCTTGCACCACAAATCTTGGGTTCCCTGTCATAAAGGAACTGCACTGGCTTCAAGGAAAGGCACTAAGCATCTGTGATGCCAGATCCATTGCCCAATACAATTTCACTGAATAAATACAATAGGTTCAAAACTGTAATTCTTCACATATGAAGTAAAAGGATGTGCACTATGATCATTATGTAATAGGTCATGTCCTCCCTGGACAGTGCTCTGCTCTGTCCCAGTAGAATGCTGCACACCACCGTGCTGGAGTCCTTTATTGCACATGGGCTCTGCTTTCATCTATCTCCAAGGAAAATGATGATGGCTGGTACAGCTTCACGCTATACTCAGTGCAGACAGCACATGCTACACATTCCTAAAATCCACTCTCTGGATGATATATCTTCTCACAAGAATCATTCACGGGGGTGACCACTTTGTGCCTAAACATATTTGGAATTCACAGGTTTGACAACAAAATATTTAGTTCAGCCAATTTGGGTGTTTCCTCTGTGCATCCACATTGACAGATTTTTAGATACAGAAAAAACCTTACATGCTTACAGACTCTCCAGCATAGAATTTATAATTTGTTTCAGTTTTCCTTTGAATTGCCTTTTACAGCATAGATGCTAACCTCTTTAGGCACCAGTCTTCATCTGGAAATTCACACTCTCACTGTTTCTATAGTCTTTCCAACTTTTAGTCATACTTCCAACCTTAGATGAAAGACAAATTTGCATGCTGAGCACTTACTACTTTGATAGATATAAGCAATTCTTTGCTTACATGAATGTACATTCTGTTGTCATTGAAAAGAAAAGAGAAAATGAAATGAAATGAAATGAAATTTAAAAAATAAAAGAGAAAAGAGAAAAGGAAATGAAATTAAATGAAAGAAAAGAAAAGAAATGATATGAAAAAAAAGAAAAGAGAAAAGAGAAAAGGAAATGAAATTAAATGAAAGAAAAGAAAAGAAATTAAATGAAAGAAAAGAGAAGAAATTAAAGAAAGGAAAAGAAAGGAAATGAAAAAAAAAGAAAAGAGAAAAGAGAAAAGTAAATGAAAGAAAAGAAAAGAAAAGAAAAGAAAAGAAAAGAGAAAAGAAAAGAAAAGAAAAGAAAAGAAAAGAAAAGAAAAAAAAGAAAAAAGAAAAGAAAAGAAAAAAGAAAGGAAAAGAAAAAAGAAAAGAAAACCACAAATATGGTGGAAGATAACTTAAAATTACTAGGTAATTTTTCAAAAAAGAAATTACCCTAGATTTGTTATGTTCATGGAAAAAAACCAGAAACCTCAACCCCCAAAACCAAAGAAAAACTTCTTGCTGATACTGTACTTAATTTCAGTTCTTAATTTCTTTGCCAACACTATGGAAAAGCACAGCCAGCTGTAATCACAGACAATGATGAGTAATTTCAATATTAATATAATTAACTTAACCTATTAGAGTTTTATCCTTTGCATACTTTTGAAACAGTGGGTCACCAGCAGTTTATAGGCTACCATTTGAAAACCATACTATGGTCTTATGTTAAGGAGAATTAATATTGATGTAGTATTTAAAGTACAGTAAGAAATACCGTATCTGCTGCTCCTGGCTTTTCATTCCATTAAACTCCAAACTTACAGTGAATAATAGCATATCAAAGCATTCTCTGGTTGCTTAACGAACACCTAGCTAAAAGGAAGTTTAGGTAAAAAATGGTAAGCTTTCACTTTTTGAGTTCCCATTTCGCATTGGAAATATTCTAAATTTGCTGGAAGGGCTTAAATGCTTTCTCTCTATAGGCTGAACTCATGCTGTTAAATTCAAAACCAATTTTGCATTGACTTTAATCAGATCGAGATCAAACACCTACTCTTCCTTAAGACCTACTTTCAGCTAGAAAGACTCAGCCAACTGGAACAAAATAAAAGCATGATGTAAGAGGTTCTCTGAAAGAGCCTTTAATGTTAGTTTTACCCACAACAGAACAGTGTTATCAAAAGTGTTTGCCTTCGACACAAAGCTGTATTTCATAACCCATGGCTGCAATGAGTATTGTGCTGCACAGCTGTCAGGGGCCTTCGTGCAAATTAGTGAAGGATCTTTGCTTACAAGCAGGCACCCATTGCTCCCACCTTCTCCCAGCATCACGGTATCTAATTTTTGTCACACTAGCCTTTGCATTCTGTCACTGTAACACTGATAAAAGCTGTTCTGTTACACACTGTTTACAGTGCCTGGTTTTCTGTACCATGGACATCTGGAGGCTGGAATTACATGGTAAAATGGGTATGGGCACTGTAAGACTCAGAAAATCTGGGTTCTGTTAGCAGGCCTGTTAGTAGCTGGGACACTTTGCTCACTTTCTTCACTGATCTTAGCATACTAGCTTTTACATGAGTAATAACATTTATAATAATAACTTATACACATGGCTATATGTAGATAACACTATAGCTGAGAACTGTCTTTATTAGTAAGATGGAAGAGGAAAACTTACATCATGTTACATTAATTTCTTAATTTCATTGCTAACATTCAGTTTAACTACCCTATTAATTAATCATGAACATTTTAAATTTTTTTTTCACAGAAAGGAGATGATGAAATTCTGTGAAAAACGTGAACTGTCCAACATTAATTTGGACAGTTGCAGTGAGTATGAATAATGCATTTTTGTATGTACTGTTTTGTGTTGTATAAATTCATTTTTAGCCTTTTACCTTTCACCTATGATGTGATTTAATCAGTCACCTCATTGAAATCAGTAGCAGTGAAGGGTGTCAGAGTAACAGGCGTAGTGGCTGGAACCTTGTCAGAAATTCTGTCTTAAATACCAATTTGTGCTGTATTTTTTGTTTTCATTTGATATTTCTGACTTTGTTGAATTGTAGCATAAGGTAACAAGCAAAGCTCTGTTAAGCATACTAATTCTCTCCTCCCAGCAGCAAAGCTTAATATAATAATGTCATATGATATGACAAAAGGCTGGAGAATGAGGAATAAGTAAAACAGAAAAACTGAACTTAGTTGTCATTTTGGCATGTAATCAAAGCTGTTGACTTCTAACCACTGCAGCTGCCTAGGATTTGGTTAACCTCTCATTGATTTCCACAAATAGGATTTCATCTAAAGCACCAAATTAAAAACTGAGACTGAGGGCCGGTTCTGTAAACTGAAAAGTGTACAAATGAATTGCTAGCAAATATACTTGGCAGCTTTCATCTTTGTAAAGCCTGTGATTCTGAACTTAACAGAAGTTGGTTGTGGTTAGGTTGTTTTTTGGGAGGAGGAGAAACAGGACTATGGACCAAAATGTAACGATTTATTTTACTCTATGTTAAGGAACTATTTAGTGAATGAAGTGTAGTTATTAATAGATTTACTGCTTCTGACAATTGAATGGCATATCAAAAAAAAACCCCAAAAATCAGCACAGTGGAGATCATCTGATAGACAGAAAAAAAAAAAAAAAGAAACCCTCATGTAATAAATCCCTGTGATCTGCATTACATTGTCATACTGAAGAACATGCAGTAACAGCCATTCCACTTTCTGCTGTTTCCTGATTGCGACATTGATGTACCCAAGCATATATACCCAATCTTCTAAAGGAAGGGCCAGGATGTGAGCATTTACAATGCTGCAATATATAAGAAATATGACAGCTCAAAACAGCATTGTATGAAACCCAGAAAATTGATTTAAAAGAATCAGCACTGTTGAAACATTTCAGAATAAAATACTTCCCATTACTTTCCTACAAAGATCACTGACTCTATCCCTATCCATGAAGCCTCATTAATCCTAAACCAGAAACAGTTAATATGATACATCATGCATGCAAAAAAATTTGAAACCTCTTTCTTATTCATATTTTGGATCCTCAGAGGCCACTAAATTCACTACAAATGTTTGATCCTATTCTGCTCAAATCAGGTGAATCATCACAAATGAGGAAACCTTTTTAAAGCTATTAAGTAATGTCTGTGAATCTCACCCTGATGAAAGGAATAGTAACAAAGCTTTTACCCAAGAACAGACTAAATTTCTACAGATGAGAAGAATCACCAGCACACACTTGGCCAACTTTCAGTTCAGTCAGATAGAGTGGGTAAAATACAGAAACATTATGAAGGTCAATGGCAAATGTCCACTGACTTTAATCAAGATAAACATATCCTTATCTATGCTTCTTCAGTCATTGACAAAGATGGTGCTGAATTATGTATCACTTCCATTTATCCCCACAAGACACTCCTGGTAGCCTACTTTAACATTTCATGTCCTTATTCAATTTCTGCATTTGAAAGCTTATCAAATTCTGTCCTCAGTGACAACCATGTGAATTGTTTTCTTATAGGTCTTGCTGAGGACGTGGTCTCATATCACATGGCACCAAAAAGATGGACAAAAGATGTTAGGCATCCATATACCACTTCAATATCTGTTAGCAGAGTTCATCAAGTTTCTTTAACAAATTCACTGGATATGATTTGGAAAAAATAACAACAAACCCAAATAAACAAAAAAAACCCCACAAACCAAAACAAGAAAAGGACAAATTTGAAGACTGGTGTTTCAACTCTAGGCTTGGACACCCCAAGTTAGGCATTCACAATATAGGTGTTCAAGTTCCAGTTGAGGCAATGAAGTACTAAGACTTGATTCAGCTGTCTAAACACAGGGTCTGCTAATATTATTGTACTATAAAGAATGCTGCATACTCTCTAATACACTCAACTACGCATTTAGAAGCATTGTCCTGGGTTCAATATAAGATAGGATACCTAAGAAACAACATATCAACAATGTAAATATCAACATGTAAACATCAACATTAAAAAAAAATGGTGACACTATAATTTTTCAACCAAAGGAAATGCACCTCACCTCTCCCCCCCCCAAAAAAAAACAAAACCCAGAGTAAAATTGATGCTATGAACCACAATTGTTCATTTTTTAATCCTACACCACCTTTGCATTTAACACTAGATCTTAAAACCTTTCAATTACAGAACATAATGTACTTTTTAATTCTCTCCTGCTCCAATGGAAAATGCAACTAAAAGCATTTCATTCAGTATGAAACATAAATTTATTTTAATAGGTATAGGACAGATGAAGGAAACTTGTGAAAAACTGTTCTCATGCATACTTCCTCACTTCTGTCACCTATAATGATAATTATTGGTTTAAGAAAACAAAATAGCCTAAGCAATGGTATACAAACAGGAACGTTCAAGAGACTTCTCATACAAATATTCTATCAAAAAAAAACCCCAAACCACTTGGATAACCTCTGTGGCACCCTCCTTAACAAAACAAGACTGGCATCTTAGTAACATCAAATAGTAGATATATCTTCCTTAAAATACTCAGATACATGAATATGATATTTTTTTTTTTTTGCCCCCAAGAAAACCAGCTTTTAAATAAAATAAATCTGTGGGAGTATTTAAAATGTCTTTTCTGATAGTATAATTCAGTACTATGGTTCAAATGTGTTTATAATAATATATGCTTATGATTTTTAAAATTTACTTTATTATTATAGTTCTGGAAGAACATGAAAATTGTTGTATCTCTTTAACTCTTGTGTTTTGATTCCCTGTACAGGACCAGCTTTTCCAAAACGTTACAACACCTTCTTTACAAAGAAGAATAAACCATCACCATCAAATTGGCCAGGCATGTATAAAACTGTTTTCTGTTTCACACTTCAGTGACATTCAGAAAACCAAAAAACAAAAACACATTGTACCATTTGGAAAATCAGACTGAAAGACAAGAGTGCCAGTAAACCACGTAGGAGACAAAAAGCTAAAGCCAATACTCCCAAACAAAAAGATAATTATTCAGTATTTTTAGAAGTTTCTTATCTCCCCTTTCTCTTGCTGTACACAAACTCATAGCAATATATACAAAGTGTTTGTTCTCTTCATGAACTTACATACAGTATTTAAGCACAGTCACACAACAAATACAAGCATAGATATTTTGTATGTACAGGTTAAACATATATTAAACATATATATGAAAATATTTTTATGTCATGGTATATTTAATAAAGTGGGCCAAGACCCAGCCTTGCAGAGAAGCTTGCTAATCTAGTGAAAGGGGCTTACAGCGTCTGGAGATGGTAGACAAAATATCTGAGACCTAGAGGGGGGATAAGAAAGTGAAAAAGTTCCCAGAAGCAAGCATGATACACAGGGAATGTCCTTTGTAAACACAGCACAGCTGGTGGGGCAAGTGAGGAGGAGAGGTTGTGCTGTATGGAAAAGGACAATTTGAATTCATGGAGGTTTGCACTGGAGAAGGTGACCAACCAGTCTAAAGCAGATGGGTCAAGATCAGGGTGGGTGTAGTGATGAGTGTCTGATAAAGACTGATTGATCAAGAAGAGGAAAGGAAGCCTCCTTTAGAAAACCAAGGGAAGCCTCACAATCACAAGGGTGTTTCTCAGGTGGGATATAAGCAACCCCAGCATTGCCTGAAAGGGCAAAATGACGGAGTACAAACATTCCAAGAGATTTCTGTGAAGCATCAAGAACCAATTTATTTGATAAAGGTGTACAAGTGGCTGACAAACTGCCCTGAGGAGATAGTCAGTTGGACTTATTTGCCCCCTATCCCCCAATAAAATTAAATGATAATAATAATTAAAAAAAAAAAAACAAACAAACAACAACAAAAAAAAAAAAACCCAACCAAAAAAACCCCACAACCTGGACTTCAGAAAGGCAAATTTAAATTTTTTCAGAGATTTCTTGATGGGAGACTACCCTGGAGGGTAAAGGAGCTCAGGAGAACCACCTGATCATCAGCGACAACTTCCTTAAGGTTCAGGAAAAGTCCAATATGAAGCCCAGGAAGTCGAACAAGCACAGCATAAGCTCAGCATGGTAATGGAGAAATCCTGACTAAGCTCAGCTAAAGTACAAAAGCCAATACTCTCTTGGGTTGATACGAGTGAGGACTGTGAAGCATAAAGTTACACTGTCAGCAAAAGAAAGACAAAGGAAAATGTCGGACTGCCACTCAAAGTGGTAGGAAACCTAGTGCCAAACAAAATGGAAATATCTGAGATGTCTTCTTTGCCTCAGCTTCTACTGGTAAGGACTGCCTCAAGCCTCCCAAGTCCTCTGACCCTATGCCAGGATCTGGGAGACTGAAGAATTGCCCACAGTAGAAGATCAGCGTAGAAACCAGTTAATTAAATGGGACATAGAACAAGATGGAATGCCTCCAACAGTGCCGAGGAACCCAAACAATGTCACAGGACACTGCCTACGGTCTTACAAAGGTCTGGGTGATTGGGGTATGTTTCTGATGACTGGAAAAATCGCCCATTTTTGAAGAGAAGGGGGGGGATAATTGCAGGAACTGCAGGCCAGTCAGTCTAGCCTCACTACTCAGCAAATTCTTCTGGAAGTTATATCTAGGCACACACAGTAGTAGAAGACTGGACACAGCCTCAGGGGGATGGAGAGTATCAAATAGGCCTCTGAGAGCATATGTTCACCCTCAACATGCAAAAGTTACTGCAGTTTTAGCCACTTAACGGGTGGGTCTGGACAATATGGAGCCAGACTTTTTTTGCACAGTGACAGGATGAGAAGCAACAGAGTCAAGTTGAAACAAAAAAAAATTCTAATTTGATGCAAAGGAAAATATAATGACAATGATGATCAAACACTAGAACAGGCTGCCAGTGAGGCCATGGCAAGCATTGAATCATAGAATAGTTAGGGTTGGAAAGGACCTTAAGATCATCTAGTTCCAACCCCCCTGACACGAACAGGGACACCTCGCATTAAACTATGTCGCCCAAGGCTCTGTCCAACCTGGCCTTGAACACGAACAGGGACACCTCGCATTAAACTATGTCGCCCAAGGCTCTGTCCAACCTGGCCTTGAACGCTGCCAGGGTTGAAGCATTTACAACTTCCTTGGGTAACCCATTCCAGTGCCTCACCACCCTCACAGTAAAGAACTTCTTCCTTATATCTAATCTAAACTTCCCCTGTTGAAGTTTAAAGCCATTACCCCTTGTCCTACCACTACAGTCCGTAATGAAGAGTCGCTCCCCAACATCCTTATAGGCCCCCTTCAGATACTGGAAGGCTGCTACGAGGTGTCCACGCAGCCTTCTCTTCTCCAGGCTGAACAGCCCCAACTTTCTAAGTCTGTCTTCATAAGAGAGGTGCTCCAGTCCTCTAATCATCTTGGACGTAGCCTTGGAGATATTCAAAACTTGATTGGGCAAGGCCCTGAAAAAAACTTACCTGAAATTAGCCCTCTTCATGTAAGACATTATATCAAATGGCCTCTGAAGGTCCATTTCAACTTTGATTACTCCATGCTAATGGAACAGCACTCCATGCATGTAGCAAAAGTATTGAGAATAATTACATGCCTAGCCTTAATAGATTTAGTACTTTTTCATTTTTATATAATATTTCAGTGGATCATAAATAGTCTTTTTCTGTGTAATACACAAAAAAGCTAATCATACATCAAAGCTAATCTATTTACATGTTGCACATTTTAATATTTGTACTACTTTTAACTACTTAAACTGTTCTGATGATGCTATTAGAAATAGCATCAGATAAATAATCTGACAGAGAAAGTACAAAATTAGTTGATTTTGTAGTAACATCAAAAAGCTTCCTCCTAAGTATATGAGCTTCATCTCCACAAAAATAAACAAACAAATCTTAAGAAAACCCACAACAAACAATAACAATGACAATCAATTAAAAACTACACCAACTTCTCCCTCTGCTCTCTCTTGTATTGGTTTCATTAAGGTCACACAGAAAGTACAAGTAGTGGCTTCAGATTATTCTTTCAGAGTAAAGTGTGATCAAGTTAGAGGCAAATCTATTTGCAGGAAACAACTGACAACCCCATATTAACCCAGAACGTTTTATAAAGGGATCACTGAAACACAGAAAGTGCATGAAATGTTGAGAAAGAGGTAAAAAGTTCAGGAAACTTGAGTCAAACGCATATTGTCAAACCCATGCTCTCTTCCTTCACAGTGGAAATCCTCAAGTGAAGCATATTTTCAGAACACAGATTGGGAAACCACAATAAAATTTGATTGCAAGGATTTATTTTTTTTCTAATAGTGGTTATGACATTTAAATTAACACCAACTGTTTGATTACTCAACTCTTTTCCTCCTCCATGATGGATAAATATTTAATAAGAATAATCTCCACTGTGATTTTGAACAGTGTAAAGTTAATTTCTCCTCTTTTTTTTTCAAGTCCCTGAGAAACCAGGTATAATCTAAGGAGTTACAGAATAACTAGATTTCCTCCAAATCTCTTTATAAGTACTCACCCGAAAGCTAATATTTATTTAGATATACCTAAAGGAACTTTGCTACCCCAGGAGAAATCCTGCTAAAAAAAAACACAGGGCAACCATATTTAGAGTCAAGAACTGTACAGAGTAAGTGTGATTTTTGATTTAAGCTAGGTCTCAGATATAGTTGCAGATGCAGTCACTCAAAGCCTAAGTCTGCTTGACTCAGATGTACTGATAACAACCTTGTTATCAGTAGTACTAGAAGAAACACATGAGGCTCCTTTCAAAACTAGATATGAGGAAATCCACACAGGGAACTATTACATTATTTCTGCTAACAAAATATCCCTCAAAAATATCTCAAGAAATCCAGCAGCCATCGAAGCTATTATTAACCTATGACTTCTCTTTAGTTCTATATCTAATTACTGAATATTGTGTTATCAGCTAGAAGTAGAAGAATTCTATTAAAACTGTATAACCCTTCTAGCGTGGGAACTAGAGTAGATTACAAACAGAGAAGGAAAAAAAAAAACCACCAAACCAAACAACAAAAAAAAGAACCAAAACCCCACGTTTTAAATATTAACATATTACTTAAATATAAAAATTCACGACTAGTGCTCTTTTCTTTTACATACTACATACAGAGAGTAACACAGAGAGCTATAGGATTGAGGAACATCTTCTTTTATTCCCAAAGAATGGAAGCATTATATGGTTTAAGAGTGAAAGAAAAACAGGAATATATTGAAATACTGACAGACAGCAGCATCCTGCTTCCAGTGGCAGATTCTTAGCAGATGTCTTCATCTGGAGACAAAAAGATGCACTCTTTACACAAGATTACAATTTGCACTAGATGCCAAAACAAGGGTGAGAGAGAACATCTAGATTTACAATCCCATATGAGCCATTAGACCAGTCATAACAACACTCAGACACTAGAATACTTTTTCTTAACACCTCAAGAGAAAAGAGCAGGCAAAGGGTATAATAGGTAAGAGCAATCTGGAGGCACAGTCCTTCATAAAGACAGAGAGACTTGTCCTAACAATTTCAATTAATACATCATATATACTCTGAATTTCACACTCAACTTACTAAATTGTAGGTGAACAAGCTGATTAAAGTATTGGAATATTGTATTACAAAACAACAGTGGATCTATCTTCACCCCGGTAGGGCACTTGTTTTTCCATATGCTGCTTCATGTGCTTCTGCTGTGCATCTGTCTCATAGAAAACATTAGATGGTTAGATTGACTATCAATTTCAGGCTGGAACAAGTTTGATTTCAATTACAGCAGGAGAGGAAATCAGCTGGGATCCCTAAGGGGAGGCACAGGCACCAAGGGGGTGAATCATAAATCAGAATGGTACACTGCATGCTACTAATTAGGGAGAAAAATTAAGTCAAGATATATTTGTAAACATTTATTTTCATATAAACCTGAAGTTGCTCGGTTTCACTTCAACTACATTTTGAGACAATAGTACTACATTGACCAGCACCTAATTTGACCAATTTGAAAATGAGCTGCTTCACAAATGATTTTAATGATGATTCTAAACTAAAAGGTGGGTTACTTTTGAAAATAAAGTCATAATAAAATCTAATTACAAAGAAGATCAGTGTTTGTCCAACATTCCTGAATTACATCCAAGTTAAGAGACTTCATTTACCAGCTAATAGGCACAGAGAATTATGATCAGCACAAAATACATATTACGAAAACTTCTGCCAGGATTAGTAATAATATCTATATATGCAGACTCCAAAATCTAAAATGTAAAGAGCATTCCTCTTCTCAGAATCCTGAGTGAAGCAATTATTATCATCTATCTTGAACAGAAGAGAAAAAGCCATGTCTGTTTTCCTTTCTTTTTTTTTTCTTGCTTTTTACAGGAGAAAAATATTCCTGCATTACCTGCTGTTTGAAAACGCATTGGCTTTGCATGGCAAGATTTCGGTAATGGGGGAGCTACAGGGGTGGCTTCTGTGAGAAGCTGCTAGAAGCTTCCTCTGTGTCTGGTAGAGCCAATGCCAGCCTGATCCGAACGGGACACACCACTGTCCAAGGCCAAGCCCATCAGTGACTGTGGTAGCACCTCTGGGATAACGTATTTAAGAAAGGGAAGAAAGTTACTGCACAGAAGCAATTGCAGCCGGATAAAGGAGTGAGAATATGTGAGAGAAACAGCTCTGCAGACACCAAGGTCAGTAAAGAAGAAGGGAAGGAGGTGCTTCAGGCACCAGAGCAGAGATTCCCCTGCAGCATATTCCCTGTGGTGCAGCCTGTAGTGAGGCAGGCTGTACCCCTACAGCCCATGAAGGTGCACAGTGGAGCAGATACCCACCTGCAGCCCATGGAGAACCCCACACCAGTGCAGGGGGATGCCCAAAAGAGGCTGTGACCCCATGGGGTAGCCTGTGCTGGAGTGGGGTTCTGGCAGGACCTGTGGCTCCATGGGGAGAGGAGCCCATGCTGGAGCAGGTTTGTGCAGGACTTGTGACCCCATAGGGAACCCACGCCGGAGCAGCCTGTTCCTGAGGGACTGCACCCCATGGAAGTGACCCACACTGAAGCAGGGTAAGAGTGTGAGTCCTCCCCTGAGGAGGAAAGAGCAGCACAGACAATGTGATGAACTGACAACAATCCCCATTCCTCATCCCCCTTTGCTGCTTTGGGGAGGAGGAAGAGGAATCAGAAGTAATGTTAGGCCCAGGAAGAAGGGAGGGGTGGGGAGAATGTGGTTTTAAAGTTTTGGGTTATTTCTCATTATCCTACTCTGATTTGATTGTTAATACATTAAATTAATTTCCCCAATGATGTCCCCACGATGGTAATTGCTGAGTGATCTCCATTGTTATCTTGACCATCAAGCCTCTTGTTTTATTTTCTTCCCCTGTCCAGTTTAGGAGGGGAAGTGACAGAACGGCTTTGGTGGGCACCTGGCATCTAGCCAGGATCTACCCACAACAAAAAACCAGGTCATTTGTATGCAACATACTCAGATGAGATATTCGATTAGTCTCAGATTCTTTCATTTAACCTTAGACCATTTACTACAGCTCTGCATCTTTCCTCCCTCAAAGAAAGATTCCGTTACTTTAGGACAAGCTCAGTCATAAGCTTCATTCTCACAATATATCCACAAATCTGCCTCATGCTTTTGATTATTCCATGCAGATTTTCTCCTTCTTCAATATGCATATTCTCAGATTTGTTTGTTCATGTGTTGTGGTGAGAGAGGGTGCTTCCACCCCAGAGGAACAGATCTTAATGTTATCGATGCCGAAGTACCATTATATTGCTAGAAGGGATCATTTTGATCACACGTCACAAGATAGAGTCTAACCAAAAGCACTGTTCAGATAACCTGGTATGAGATGGAAAACAAAGCTTCACTAGCTGAACTCCATCATATAATTTTTGTTGGCTTCACACTTTCGTAACACATTTGGGTTGGGAAACCACAGTGATAGAAACCTCAATGTTGTAAAATAGGTTTCTTAAAAGACAAATTGCTATCCACGTGCTACCATCCCTCCCACATGCTAAATACATTTCAGATTATTCATCACTGGGTGCAGTGTTTCCATTCCTGCATCCATCCCACCCTAGACCAGTTCCCCCACAAAATCGTGCTGTCTGATCTACTGCTTAATCAGGTACACCAGACACTTACATAAATGCTCTTACATCTAATCTTTAGGTCCAGTTACCACCAGCATAAAAAGTGATGACTAAAATTTAACTTCAAGAAACAGAAAATCCATTAGGTCTGAAACCTGTTTTTAAGAAAGTTTTTTAGATTCTATTACATACCATGTTAACAGAAATTTGCTTTGCCAAGAATCCTTTAGAAAGAGACTGTAATTGCCATTTAGATGAGCAAAGTACTCACAGGTAATTCAAGTGTTTTTTAAAAAGCAAGAAAACAATACATCTTTATTCATACTCAAAAATTCATTGCAAAATGAGCAGTCCTCGTTAGTTATTGCTCAGACTGTGAAGATCTATTAATGTTAAAATGATAAAAATAAAACACTCAAAATGCTTTCCATAAGTAAAGGGTTAGAGCATTTTTTCAAAGCCTAACATTCACATGCATGGAAAAGAAGCTTTAATTAAACTGATTATCCAGGCTGCTGTTGTCAGCTAGTAAAAAAGCCCAAAGTTTTCTGTGCCCAGTATCATCTGGTAGAGAAAGAAGAATGAATTTTCATATTTTTTAAAACCTAAAACAGGTATGGGGAATTTGTTTAACTCTCTTGAAGTATTGCACCTAGCTGAAAAGTTTTGTCTGACAAAGAGCAACAGTTCTTAGGGAAAAGCTGAGAAAGTTCCATAAAATCTTCTAGAAATCAGCTTAAAAGTCTGGAACTTCCTGCTTAGTTACTTTAGATATTACTTTCTAATAATTAACGTCCAAATTCCATCAAAAATATTTCCCTAACACCTGTAATTCTTGAAAGACCAGTTTTACAACATAAGGTATAGAATAATATACTTTCCCTCAAAAAAAAAAATGGACTTGACCGTGAAGCATTACATATGTATTGTTCTTAGAGTTTTAAATAACAGTACATCAGAACTCTTTGTTTTGTAATTAATATCTAATGAAATAAAATATTAGATGTGACAGCTTCTGCTAAAGCATTACACTCTAGGACTGATACAAAAAAAGACATCCCAAAATTGAGCTAAGAGCTGAAGCGCATGTTTAGTCTCATATGGTACTCCACTGCCTGAATCCAGTGTGGTCTAACCATTCTCCATTACCTTAAATAATAATTTATATATAGATATAGGCACCTGAATTTCTAGTGAACAGAATGGAATGGAACAGAACAGAGTAGAGTAGAGTAGAGCAGAGCAGAGCAGAGTGGAGTGGAGTGGAAGCAGAATAGAGACTACCCACTAAGTAATTAGGAAATACAGTTTTAAATGTAAAGTCTGATACTGAAAACTCCTGTTTCCAGAAATTTGCTTCTTCTGAAGTAGAATACCACAGAGTGCTTAGTTTTGGGGGAAGACTTATAAAGGTAACAACTTTTTACTGTAATCTTGTAGTTTGGATAGTTGAAAAAACATAACTAAATATATCATAAGATGAAGCTAAATTTAAATTGAATTTATTACTTTTAACCTTTAAAAGACTTTCAAGTTTTGAACTTCTATATGAAGTTTTCTGTTATTAATTTTGGAGAGACTGTCTTCAGAAAGTAGACAGTCCTTTATTTCACACAAAAAAATACCACTGAAACCAATCCACTAGAGTTTTGCACGGAGAAGAAGCTATGCATCTACATAGACTATGGCTTCTCCTTACTGCAGAGCTTTAGAAACCAAAATACTGAACCCTGGTTCTTCTCTGATTACTGCCTCTGAAAGTGGAGGACAGCATCTGCCAGGTTAATTTTCTGAGAAGTTCACATGGTGCTCAAAAGGACTGTTATTTTCCTTGGCTTACTGTGTTGGAGTCCAGAGCAAGTATTAAACAAGACTAACGAGGAGACCTGGAGAAAGGTATTATTCAGTAGGCCCAGCTGTGAACCATTAATTGCTCTGATGGGCAATAGCTAACCATTTGTTTGTCTGAGTAAAGATAAGAGAAAGGTCTTATTATAATCTTCTGCTGAGCAGTTCTCTCTTCGCCGTCAGATGCTACCACACATTTCTAGTTCACTACAGGCATCACTTCAACTTCACACCAGTGTGACAATATTGAAAAGAATGAAAACACACTTGCATAAATTTGCAGTAATGCACTTCTTAAGAGCCCTGTAGGAGTTCTGTTCATTGAATTCAGTGACAGCAGGGCCCAAAATGCCTGTCTTAAAATTACATGTTTATTTTATTTATTTCAGTGGATCTGGTATCTTACCACCCATGGTTTGTCAGGTACCCAAATCTCCCACAAGTACTTCGGCATATCTCCAAAATTCAGTGCCTAAAAAGCAATAATATTTAAATAAAAAAGATGTGTAATTTTTACTAGAGATATTCAGATAACCCACCTCCCCAGTGGCCCAATATTGGTAAGATAGAAAGAAAAATGTGAGCAAATTTCTGCTGAAGATAGGATAGATAAACAATTTTTAAGAGGGTTCATAAACTTCAGAGGCCATAGCCTAGTGTTACCAAACATATGCATGGTAACATTTAAAATGCTACATGAAACATCAATTTGTTTTCCGAAGGCTGATTGTATAACATTTTGCTGCAGCCAAGCAACAGATTTTCAGATGTATTTTTATTGTTCTGTTTAGGGAACTACCAAGTGAAATCACTGTCTCATAATAAGAAACTATAGGTTTTTTTAGTTTAATGCACTATTAAGTTTTTTATTAAGATATTATTAATCAACCCTGAGACTCTAAAAAGCAAAACGAGCAGATCCTTAAAACTGCAATTAAAGCTGTGTTTAATGTGGGAGCATTAACAGATATTCATGCTCTGTTACTAACTGCTACATATAAATAGCACTATGTACTTCCGGTTCACTCCTAAGTATAATACTCAGACATCCCAAAATACCATTTCTCCAAGAACGCCAGTCATAAGGACCCTGTGCGTATGTGACTGTAAGAGAACTATGGAGGGAAAGTTCGGTAGGTTACCAAGTTTGCAGAACCTTCAAAACTGCCTATTCCTAGAGGAACTGAATTGGTTATCCAACCTGAGAGCAGAACCGCAACGGTTCTGAAAAATCTAAGCCAGCAACACATGCATTTCGAAGGACAGTCAGAAACTCACGTATCAACCCAGCACCGGGCCTTTGTACTGTTCTATATTAGTTGAGAAAAGAAAGCTTCCCAGAGAGAGAAAATTACATTAAGAGGAGTGTTTCTGGAAAGTCGGACAATTTCAAATCCATTCTCTGTAGATTAATATGCCCAAATTGCAAATAAGTGTTCTGTGCACCATATCCAGAAAGGACATCAGTATTCTGTAGGGAGTGGTTTATCCACTCCTTTACCATTGCATAGTGAGAAAAATCCTCAGAAAACTTTACATCACATATGAGTACTTTTATTCACAATGGAAAACACGTTTCTTCCGAAGTACCGCCAACAGTTACCTCAGATATCTCACACAAGTCCTGTGTTTGTGGAGAATTGCTTCACAGTTCTGAAAGCTTTTTCAAGAAATTCCCTTGAAAGCAAAAAGTCATCTAAAGTATTTTATCTACCAAAAATATTATCCTCTGGTATCTGAAGTCACATTTCCAACTAACTTCAGGAAGTCTCTTCTTTGTCATCTAAAATTCATTTGGGAAAAAAAAAAAACCAAACCCAAAACCAAATTTGAATTCACAACAACCTATTCCAGTGCCTCACCACCCTCACTGTGAAGAACTTCTTCCTTATATCTAACCTAAAGTTCCCCTGTTCAAGTTTAAAGCCATTACCCCTTGTCCTACCACTAGAGTCCCTAATGAAGAGTCCCTCCCCAGCATCCTTGTAGGCCCCCTTCAGCTATTGGAAGGCTGCTATAAGGTCTCCATGCAGCCTTCTCTTTTCCAGGCTGAACAGCCCCAACTTTCTCAGCCTGTCTTCATATGGGAGGTGCTCCAGTCCTCTTATCATCCTCGTGGCCCTCCTCTGGACTTGCTCCAACAACTCCATGTCCTTTTTATGTTGAGGACACCAGAACTGGACACAATACTCCAAGTGAGGTCTCACAAGAGCAGAGTAGAGGGGCAGGATCATTTCCTTTGACCTGCTGGTCACACTTCTTTTGATACAGCCCAGGATACGGTTGGCTTTCTGGGCTGCAAGCACACACTGCCTGCTCATGTCGAGTTTCTCATCAACCACCACCCCCAAGTCCTTCTTATATACGACTGTTTTCCTCAGTTACTTGAGTACAAATGAAGAGCAATACACCCAAAGGCAATAGAATTAAACTAGTAAAAAAGCAAAGAAGGAGTTCCTGTGGATCAAGCTCTCTTTAGGACGTATACTGCACAATTTTATCCACTTTGATAAAGTGATGGGTTTTTAAAGGCAGACTCCATATTACCAAATGCATTCTTATTTGTCAGAAAGTCACCTTTGTAAAAATAAGTCACCTTTGCAGAAATAATAAGTATTGTTTCCTGAAAATAATCGGAAAGGAATCACAAGAGTAATTTCAATGACAACAAACAATGAATATTTCCCACATCATATCTGCTAGTTGAAAGCTTAGGGAGACTGTTGAAATAAAACTATTGAGAGGGAATAAAATCTCATTCACATAACAATTGCAAATTGAAAAGACAAATGCATGGCATCATTAAATACGATGCCTTTTTTGTACATAGCTTCTTTCTCAAAAAGCAGACTACTACCACATCAGAAGGGAAACACGCCTTTCTCACTTTCCCTTGCTTTTGGGAACAGTTAAGATCATTATGTACTGTAAGGCAAGCAAGGAGAACCAGGGAAGCAACAGCTTCACAACAGCCTCTCTGGCTCCCCATCCTTCTATAGCTTCCCTATGCCCACCAGCAGATGGTGGAAAGTCGTAAAGAAAGTGGCTCTTGCTCTCAGTCTTGCAACCAGTGGCAATGTCAGCTGGAATTAAACTTATACCATATTCTTTACCCAAATAATTACAGCTAGAGGCTGAGGCAAAAAAAGGTTTTGATGAGAGTGGGTAGGGGGAGGAAGAAAATAAAGTAGCTGTAAGGAACAGGTAACATGAAATGTATGTTTAAGTATTACAAAAAATGGTTTGAAGTCCTAACAGGAGATAAGTCGCTTTTCCTTGAGGTCAGTGTAGAAAGTACTCTGATGAGTTGATGACCTAAATTCATCATTCCTGAAATGGCTCATTAGTACTGTAGATTTTAAATTGAGGGTTGGATTCAAGAGGTCTTAAAGTATATATAGCTTCTTCCCCAAAAGGTGTTCAAAAGTCAACCTAATTTAAAGTATTGTAAAACAAGCAAGATTTGTTTCTGTAAAACTTAGTACAGTTTTATCTTTTTCTTTCCAATTGTTCTGCTATTTCATGAGCTGACATCGGCAAAATCCTTCAACCAAAATGCACACTGGCTTTTTATTTCATTTATCATCCAACATTTACAAACAAAAATGTGGGAATGTCTAGAGCTAAACAGTTTGGATGGAGGAGGGAAATGACAAAGTCAGCATCGTAGATGAGATTGCAATCCAACAGCAAGGAAGATAACACAGAAAAAACCTTGGCAATTGCTTTTTCCCAATAAAATGAACAGATAGAACCACAGACCTCTAAGTGTAATGAAAACAACCTACTGTGTCATCATTTTATGCAAGAAAGGGAGAGAGATTAGCCTAAAACTTCTACACTAATATGGATTTTTTTCAGCTGACAAAAGCAGTACTATATGAAATCTTTTCTGTGCTTTATTTCTAATTACCTTCTATCCTTTAATGAACAAGAAAGCACTTAATTTTGAAAGTCCTTATGCAGCCAAAACTCCCAGTAAAATTCATGGGACATTTTTCCCAGCCTAAGATCAGTCCTCAAATAGCTCTTTGTAAGCTTCTTCCATTAATCAAACTTCATTTTTTGCTCTTCTTTCCTGCTAGAATCGTATATGAGAAAATACAGACACCAGAAATCATAACCCTGCCTGAGAGAGAAAGCCTCTGTACTTTGTTATCTTCAAAAGTTTTGCTTAATTTCACAAGTAAAACCTTGTTTCTGAAGAGCTTTGGTTACCTGGACTCCTAATACTTAATTTTGGCCTCTTTCATACAGATGTGTAGTACAGTGCCTGTGGATGGACTGATTTGCACTTTGACACACTAATACACACACAAAATACCTCCAAAATAAACATTCACTTGAAGAAGAAGCACCAGATAAGTCCTTGCCAGCTCACTGGGTTCTCTTCTTGCCATCTGGCATGGTTTAAATTGACTTCAGCATTCTTTTGCCTACAGCTTGCCTTTATTTTTGAATGCTGTAATTTACAGGACTTTAAAACACACAGAAAAATATTAAATAAATAATACCTACTGGTGATGGTTGCTCATCATTGAAGAGGGAAAATACACCAGGAAGTAAAAGCAGCAACTACATCAGTTACAGACAGAAGCAATTTTGCTAGTTTTCAAAACCAAAACCAGTCAAAAACCTGACATAGTCACAGTCACTTTCTAAAGGATGAAATAAAACCTTGAAAGGCAAATTGTAATTTCTTAAAAAGAATGAAAGTAAGAATATGTCAGTGTTAGAACTGAAAGTTTTACAAGACTTACAATTATTTTCCTGTATTAGCAATTAACTATGTTTTAAAAAGATAAATGAACATTTTGTTAGATAAAGAAGCCAAGTTGTTTGGGTTTTGGTTGTTGTTTTTTTTTTAAACTACTTTAAAAATTACCTGTACTGGTGTTAGCAGTGAATACAGAACACATAAAATTTAGTAAGACGAATGCCTTGGAGATCACAGAGAAATTCTACTCCATCAGAATAAAGCAGAAGGAGTCTTCATAATTCAGTTTCTATTCTTAAAGAATATGCATTCCCCCATGCAACCTCTGTACTTGCAGTATAATAATACGCTATACTATCAAACTTTTACTGTTAGAGTCATGTCTCTTAGTAGCCATTGCCTCACAGACCTATATTCCCTGCCTTTGTCCTACATTCCTTTGTTAAATATGTCTCTGGTGTTTGACTAGCAACTATTAAAATGAGATGCAAAGACAGTGCAAACATAGCAGCAGGTTCATCTTTCATATTCTACAGTGAATTCGTTGCTTTTGTCTATTTGTTGTCTATGTAATGTCTAATTAATGCTGATCTGATGTGAGACCATTTGAAAGGTATAAAACTTTATCACACATGGGGTATTGAACACATAATTTCAACAGAAGACTTTGCATATTTTGATCATAGACATCTACTTGCAATTCACAAATAAGAACAACATAATCCAACTGTGAGGACTTACACCCTTGTCCCAAGGGCAAAGGAAAGACATGGTCATGGAAGACAAAGAATAATGTGTGGTTCTTTGGAAACTTACGACCACTATTTAGGCTTGTGTGGATTACTCCTATATGAAATAAATCGTTGGTTTCAATTTAGCTCAAAGTAGATGTGATTTATCTATGAAAAAACCACAAGTAGAATACTCATTGGTAACTCTAAGTTCAAAAAAGATCAAAGATTCAAACCACTACCTGACCAACAGTTGACTGGTTCTTTGCACTGCTGTTCATTGCACTGCACCTATTCTGTGATACACTGAGACACAAACGGATGATAAAATCTATATACCATCTCTTACAATTGAAAATCTCTTCAGGTGAAAGTACAGAAAGGTCAATTATATGAAAGGACAGCAACATCTAGGGGACAGATTCTTTCAGCAGCTGCAGTACGAAGTTAGTAAGCTATATGCAATTGAAAAAAAAAGCACACTTTTTTTTTACTCTTCAGGTATTTCTAAATGCTAAGTGACAGTATGCTATATAAACAAAAATAAAGGAAAAAAGAAAAGTGAGATGGAATCTCTCTTTGAAAGCAATAAAATCTCTCTTGCATTTTTTCTTCTCCCAAAAGCAGCATATTATGTTGCAAAGGACAATCCTTTGCACCTCAGAAGGGGACTTTAGTCTGGTGGGAAGACTTAGTCATACAAAGGTACATTTTACTAAAATCTCAAAGGTAGATGTGATTCAGTGTTCAAATTGGTACTATGACCCACTGTACAGATTTTTTCCCAGTTTTATGTTTTGATTCAAAACCTGTGAATTGTATAAGCTCAAACCCATGCTGAGAATAAATATACACTGAGACTTCCTGGTAATGATTTGCAAAGGTAGCAGGGCATCTCTCTGTTATGAAGTGAACAAACTATGAAGAGAAAAATAGCCTCTGTTTGAGGAAGACTGGTACAGTTAATTATTGATGCCATTCAAAGAAAATAAGTGTAAACTTCTGACAATAATCAGAAGAAAGTCAGAAAGAGTTTGTGATCAGTTTATTTTTTTCACCATAAATAGTGATAAAGTAATCCTAATGAAGACCATCAGGATATCAAAGAAGAAAAGCAATGCTTGAAAGAAACTTTAGAAGTAACCCTGATTACAATGGCTAGGATATGATTGACAGAGCCCAGTCAGCAACTTTTCCCTTTCATAAAATGAAAAAAAAAAATTGTCAAGATTTACATAAAGAACCTATATTGTTACAAACAATCCTATTCAATTATTCATATATCTTGTTTCTAGTAAGTCTAATCTTATTTTTTTCATCTGCCTGAATGTCACAAATCTTATCCCAGTTCTTATACTGATTTTAATATTATGAGAGGAAGGGGTTGCTGGGAGGTTTAACCCATTACATACTTAGTGAAAAATTAACACAGCTGCCTACCTCATCTGTGAAAGGCTGACCAGAATCATAGAATCACAGAATAGTCTGAGTTGGAAGGGATCTGAAAGATCATTTGCTACCATCAGTAATAATAATGATAAAGGAAATAACAAGGGGAGAGGATACAATTGCTCACCCAGCCCGACCCGAGCAGTGATCTGGGCCTTCCAGGTAACTCCCCCCGGTTTATATACTGGGCATGATGTGCCATGGTATGGAATACCCCTTTGGCCAGCTTGGGTCAGGTGTCCTGTCTCTGCTTCCTCCTGGCTTCCCCTCCTCCCTGGCAGAGCATGAGACTGAGAAAAGTCCTTGGTCAGAGTAAACATTACTTAGCAACAACTAAAAACATCGGTGTTATCAGTGTTGTTCCCAGGCTGAAAGTCAAAAACACAGCACTGCACCAGCTTCTCAGAAGGAGAAAAAATGACTGCTGTAGCTGAACCCAGGACAGTATCCACCCCTTATTCCACACCATTCACATCATGCTCAGATCCCACATTTTTCAACTTACTGTCGCTTCTGTCTCATATATATATACACACCCACACCCACACACAAAGAGAGAGATACCATTCCTTAGTCCATGGACCAATCCCTATAAAGATGCTGAATTCATCCAGTCCATGATGTCAGGTTCCATCTCTTGTAACAGTCTTTCAGGGCAGGAGGGATGGTGTGTAGTGTTGGATTGCTGCCTGCTGATGACACTACCGAACTCGTCTTGTTACTGCTGAGCTCAAATGGTTTCATCAAAATTCGTTCTTTGTTGGGGTGATGATTGGAAGGAATTCAGGATCTGTTGCTGGTGACCTGAAGACATCTAACTGGT
>NW_009943978.1:0-17418 GCF_000696875.1 Nestor notabilis
GGGACGATGAGGGGGATGCTCGTGATGGTGATGATGAGGGTTGGAGCAGGGCTGGGGGTGCTCGGGTTTACCTTCTTTACCCCACCTCACCTATTTCTTCTTTTTTGGGGGGGAAGAAGGGGGGCAATCCGCCAGCCTGGAGCTCCGCGGATGAAGGAGGGGGTGCTCTTCGTGCCGGTAAACTTTGCTGCAGCAAATCAGCTCTTCCAACCCCAGGTTTTCTTGGTCTTTGCTTTCCTTTTTAGTCATTCTTTTCCTTTTATTATTTTCCTTTTATCTATTTATTTTTCCTCTCTAAGTGGCCGGGACCAGCCTGAGCGGTGGCTGCGGGGTCCTATCGAGAGGGGCTTGCAGCATCAGGGCTGTAACTTTCTAAGGCTGCTGCCGTTTTCACCTGGTCATTTTCCCCCGACTCCAATTTAGGATTAAAGGGTTGGGGAATTGCTCGGAGGATTTGTCGCGTCGCCGCAATTCGATTCCCATTGTGCTGCTTGCTGCTGCTCGCAGGGACTGTGAATGATTTTGTTTACATGCTCAGGAGCGTGATGTTAAATAAACGCTGGACCTGCAGCTCGGGGAAGGCAGCCACGAGGTGGCTCAGCCTAAGGGTGGCTTGAACCCTGTGCTCTGGTCTATAGGCGAAGAGGGGTGAGAGTGGTGGGGAAAGTTTGTCTCCAAAACAAAGCGCAGTTCTCATGTGCTCTGCTAAAGCGCAAGTGGAGGAGATGATTTGGGGTGAGCAGAGATAATCAGGAATATGAGTCTTAACCAACCTCAGCTGCTCTGGTGCAAGTGATTAACACAGGTGTTTCTTTTGCCTCCCTTCCCCTGGCTGCCCCTCTAGACTGTGTGCTGGTAACAGGCTTGCCACGTATTGTGCCGTTATTTGGTGTGAGTAATGCAGAAATTGGGGAATTCTCTGGTCCTGTTGGTTAATCACAATTGAGAGAAACAGTGCTGTTGGGTGTCAGGACAGTTGTTAAGCTGCTGAGTCTTATGCTGCTTCCTTGCTCCCACTGTGTATTTCTGATGTTGGACCCCCCTCGGGAACCATGGCTTCCACTTGGAGACTCCAGCCACCTGAGACAGAGCTGTTGTCCTGTAGAAGAGTAAATCAATCCCCTGTCCGACACAGCGAGACCTGTCCTTCTGTCGTGGTGCAGTGCTTGAATGCTGCAGCTGACAGGGATGCTCTTGCGCTGCTGGACCAGGGATGGCTTTGGGGGCATTATAAAACACTTGGAGCAGTGATGTGCAGCTGAGCTGGGGTGGCATGCTTGCCAGTTTATCTGTGACTTCATATGTGCGCACTGTCTCTTGCGTCTACGTAATGCATTTCCTCCTCATCTTCCTTCCCCCTGACTTCAGTCCCAGCACTGCAGTGAATCTGACTGGTGTGCATCCCTTCAAGTGCATTTTCCCTAGTGACATAGCATTTATGCCCATGGGTGGCTCAGGAGTAGTTGGTCTGTGGAAGTTACTGTTAATCACAGAATGGTTTATCTAGAGGAATAAATCTTGCAGGCTTGAGCTGCTGTGCTGTATAGAGGAGAAGGTGTATGCCTGCTAAAGAATGTGCTGAGTTTGTAGGGAACTTCTGTCCGCTTTTCCCCAAGGCGACCGGTTCGATGGTTATATTACAGCACAGAACTCTGCAGGGGTAGCAGAGGAGGTGTTTGCTAAGGTTTTTGTAGCATTGCAGTGTTAACAGGTATGGTACAGGGCTTAACTGGATGCTAGGTGCTTCACATTGTGTTGTGTATAACACTGTCAGGAAATCTCTGCAGAGTTCTGATCAGATCTTGATTTTGCAAACCAATCTCCAACCAGTCAATGAAGAAATACTGACTCCTGTGTTTCCTTATTCAAAATAAGTTATGTCTGCCTTGTTGGCATCTCCATGGCTATGCAGATGTGGTAGGCTTTTTTTCAGCTATATCTGTGGAGCTTCTTCCCCCAAGCATGCTCTGGCCCATCAGCATGTTAACTTCCTCTGAGGACCACTGTTTCCAAAGGGAAAATCCTGGTGTTCAGCAGCAGCACAGTTGTGATTAGAAGAGTGGTGTATTTTGGTTACTGAATACTAATGTGATGAGCATCTCTTGTAATCTGCAGCTATTCAGTGCTGGATTGGAAGCTTTATCAATCACAGTTGGTATTCAAATGGTCAGCCAAGGTAAGTCACACAGGGAGACGCATGAACTGTGCTGAAGTATAATTGCTGCTTCAAGACATCTCCCAGGGAGTTTCCTTAGGCATGTTTGCCTTCATTTCTATCCCTAAGGGGATTGGGATGTGTCCTGACCAATGTGTAGAAGTGCTTCATCATGTAATGTATTGTTTTTCTCCACCACAAGAGGGTTGTACATGGGACGTGCTACTCCTTGTTCTGTTTCATGGGGGGGGGGGGGGAGGGGGCTTGAAAATTCTTGGTGTAAAATGTATTCCCTCCAGCCTGTACTGATACCAGCCCTGCTGCTCCATGGGATTGTCTTAGACCTGGGAGCAGAGGTTAGAGATGCCAGCCTGGCATGTCTGTCCATTGCTGTGTATACAGACTTGTGTGGCTAGAGCTCATGCTGATTTACCTCCCTGATGCTGGTCCTCTGCTGGGACAGTGACGAGAACTAGTTGGCCATGCCAGACCCTTTTCCATCCCAATTTCCCCCCAATGCTGCTGTCCTTTGTGAGGACTGCAGAACTTGCACTGTTTTCTTACTGCTCCCAGGCGTTCAGTATGAAAAGAAGCAAAGGCTCATTTCTGCTTTGGGAGCATGAATGTATGTGGGCAGGTGGGAAAGTCTCTGGGGATATTGGCACAGCTGAGTGGATGTAAAAACTGGATGCCCAGGAAGGATGAACTGTATCTGCAGACTGAGTAGGGGAAATGCTTTATGTAGTTGCAGAGGACTTGTATAACATGGGTCATAGCAGTGGGCAGACACCCTTTGCTAAACCTGAGATGTTTTTCTGCTTCTCCTGAGAGGGAATACAGAGTTTGAGTGTAAATTTAGGTAGCTGATATAATTCCCCTTCCTCCCCCACATGGATTTCCTTCAGTCAAACCAGAAAATGACTCTCGCCTTAAAACTCCAATATGATGCTTTATTGAAAAAAAAAAACCCCAAACAACCCCAAATCTTAAGAAAGACTGATGTAATAGGATTATAAAATATGAATTGAGTTACTCACCCCTTGCATGAGTCACAGGGTAGATGGAAAAGGGCAATAGGAAAGGGAGAACTCAGACCTGCTCCAAGAAGTGACAATATTGCAGGGTTGTGTTGCTGCTGTTTGCTTCCTTCCCCTGTATATGGCTCTATGCTGGTTACCTTGGAAACAGCTGTAGAAGCATTATAGGTGCATTTTGCTGCTGTGCAGCTGTGGGCAGAGGTGTCCTGTGGTGTGTGGGGATGGGGAAATACTTCCTGGTGCAGGATGAGGGCAGCAAAGTGAAAAACCCATTGCAAGATCTCCCTTGTCTTGCTGCGGGTGCCATTTGGCAGGAGTGGGACCCTGGGGAGCATTTACAGGGGGTGGTTTTTCATGGGTTTGGCAGAGCTATTTGAATTTTTTATAATGGGGAAGTAAAAATATCACAGCAGTTTGTCTTGAGGGGGGTTGTGACAGCTGGGCTATAAACATCAGCTCTTTATTCAGTCCTCGCAACAGCGAGCCGGGATGTTCTGCTCCACTGCTGTGGAACTATGATTATGACTGGAAATGGGATTCTTCTTTACTTAATCACACACATTGAGGAGAAACTCCCAGTAAGATAGAAATGTGCTGGTTTTGCATGATTGGCAGAAATGTAGAAGATATTTCATTAAGTTCCATGTTTGATGTGTAGAATAAGTAAAATACAGTAACTATTAAAAATAATGCGGATTCTTTTGTTCATCTACCCATAGACGTTTTGATCTTGTAGAGACCCTGTGGTGTGCCTGCCTTAATCAATCGAACTGTTCTGCTGCTTAAAATGAAGTGTTTGCTCTTGTGATCACTACATCAGAAATCATTCAGTCCCTCAGAAAGGACTGAAAGGAGGGTTTTGTATTTATTATGTCATCCCAGGACCATCTTTCAGTGCCAGCTTGAGTCTGTTCAGTTTTAATACATTGTCTTGTAGAGTCCTTTTGTCCAAACCTACAATGACATGATCTATTGTACTGGCACTTAATTTTCAGTAAGGAAATTCAACTGGATAGCTGTCAACTAAATAGTGTGCAATTGAACTGCTCTGTGGTTGAAGGGCTGTTACGTCTGTGTGCTGAATACAGTGTATTAATGTATTCCTGCTTGGAAGACTCCTGCTTTATGCTGCACCCAAGCTTTGTCAGGGTGAAGACTTGCACCCGCAGCTCTGAGGAATTTATGGGCTGCTGTTTGTTGGTAATACTCATTATACAGGCCACTGCTTTTAAACAAAATGTGAAAATAGAGGTTCTGACCCTCCACTGAAGTGTGGTGGGGAATTAGGATTGCTTGAAGGCTGTGGTGGTAATGCTTAAGGGATAATGTTCCTTCATCAAACTGATGGGACAGCCAGAGCAAATCCTGCTAGACTTTGATGGGGTCTTTTCTCGTTCATTAATATGTTGATGTGGATTTGGTACCCATTGAGTGAGGGAGTAATAGCTGCACTGAGCACTCTGTCTGCCTGCTCCCTTCTGCTGGCTGTCACAGTGTCATGCTGTGCTGGGTTCGGGCTGCTGCTTTTGATCCTGAACTCCAGCAGTCCTGAAACTTATCTCTGATTGAGAAGTCCTGCACAACTTAGGGATGATGGAGCTGCAAGGGTTTCATGGAATGATTCTAAAGCCTTGTTGGAATTTGATTAAAGGCAGAGATTGTACCTTGTTTTACAACCTGAATGTGATCCTGTGTTTACAGAATCTGGCTGTATGAACTGTATGGACATCATGCAGTTCTGCTTTCTCTTGTTTAAGTGCTCTGTAGGGCTTCTTGCAAAGGAGTTTTTATTAGCAACATTGAGTGATGATGCTCAGTGCTGAGCAAATGCATCAGCTGTGGTGTTTTGGCATGGTTTTCCCTTTAGAGGTGCCAAGGTTGGGAGGTGTGGTGGGAACCTTTCAGGAATTGGAAGATCATGATGGAAACCATGAATTGTGGTAGCCAGGAGAATTCCAGAGTAAAAATTGCCAGATCTGGCTGGATTCAAGCCATGCTTGTTGTTCTCCAAACCTGTTGGTGTTGCTATGGGCTCATGCCAAGCTTAGTGGAAAAGCACATGAGTAATTCCCAGGCAATGGATGTGGTCTTTGAAACTGTTCCAGTCTTGAGCTGTGATGGCAGCTGCTGACCCAGAGGCCTTTGGTTCTCTGTCTTGCACAGAGTAAACTGAGGTGTGTGGCAAGTGTAAGAGGAGGACGACTACTTGCTCTGCCTCTTTAAATTTGCTGTTTGTCTCTTCTAAGCAGACACAAGTGCAGGGGGAGCTGCTTGGTTGTATCCACAGCTAGACCCTTGCTGGGTGGATAGATAGCCAAAGGAGGGCTCTGCACCAGGACATGTGCTGTATGTGAGGTCATCTCCTCCTGTGGTTAAAATTGCCATTTCCAGTTCTCCCGTTTCTCCTCTCTCTCTTTGAAAGATGAAGGAATTCAAATAACTAAACCAAATATATTTTACAGTTAGGGTGATTTCCCTGTTACTGATTTCTCCCTCACTGATGTCAAATGAAGTTCATTTGGCATCTAGTAAGCACTGGCTTTCAGTTTGGAGCCAGAACTGGTTTCTGGCTCCAGCAAAACTTGCTGATTCCACTGATAATGTTGGGAGAGCTGCTTTCCACTGGGAAATCACTTCAATTGAACATCTTTTCCCCTGCAGCTTCAGGTATTTTGCATCCGTACCACTCTGCATTGAAGGAGAAGGGGGATACCATGTGCTGTTTGAGGTCAAGGAAACGCTCTGCATTACAACATGGTTAGATCTCTCTCTTAGCTGTGTTTTTAAGTAGAGGTGTTGGTGACCCTGCCAGCTATAAACTGCTGTGTCTTGATGAGTAGAAACCTCTTGCTGAGGCTGCAAAATGAATTCAATTCTATGCTTTCCAAGTTTGCTATGAAGTTACACACTTCTTTGCTGAACAACTTTATTTCTCACTGTGAACAAGGCATTATAGAGCTTTTGTTTTAGCAGTTACATTAACCTTGGCTGCTGCTTTGTTGCCAGAGTCAGAGGCTATTCTGAGTATTTGGATTATAGGTGGTGTCACCTTTTCTTCTACGTATGATGCTGTTAGTCATTTTGGTGACACTTCATTCATCTGTGCGGAGAAATAAAGGTCCTGGTTTACATCTGAGTATTGCCTCCCAAGATGGGAGCTGCTACTAGAGTCAAGTATTACATCAAGCTTGAGAGATCTCACTTGAGTCCTGTGCAATGGAGCTGAGATTGGCCTCTGGATTCTTTTATCTTCTGCTTCCATTTAAAAGTAGTAGTATAATAATAAAGTCTTTTCATCTCTGTTCTTGGGGCAAAGTTTAGGTGGTCCTACAGTGTCTGGGCACAGAGAGCCCCTGCCTTGTCTTTGGTCCCAGTTTAATAAGAGCAGTTGCTCAGAAGCAGTGTGTAGACTTGGGGTTGCGGGGGCAGAGGGCTTGTCTTCATTTGCATCCCTTTCCAGCAGAAGCCTTGTAGATTTAGCTACAAATGAGATGCAAAGAAATGAGGAGGAAATAAGGACTAAGGCAAACTGTCAGGCAGTGGGACTGGTGTGCAGAAATTAGTGATGCCAACTTGCTCTTTTCTTACTTGGTACCAATGTGCTTTCCTGATGCAGGTTCAGTCTTTTCTGTGTGTGCTCCAGGAAATGATGATGATTCCAGGAGTGGGGGCTCCCTCCTTAAAGCCATGTAGCTCAGATCTATTGCTTTTGACTACTGGAAGTTTGGAAATTCCGTGGGGCTGTCAGTGGGATGAATTTAGTGAAGAGCTGGGAGGATGAGTTAATAAATATTCATAGCAGCTTGTCTCGGGGCTATGTGTTAATCCTGAACAGAGGCCACTATTGGGAATGACTATTTTGTTTCTAGATTAAGTGTTCTTTTGCTGACTTTGATCTTGGATTGGGGAGCAGTCGATCTCCTTATTTTATGTGCAGTCATGTCCATAAAACAAACTCCTGATGAACCTCCCTTTTGCGATGGGAGGGCAGGTAGATCTGTGGGATGCATCCCTTCAGGTCCCAGGAGAAGAGCAACTCTGTGTGCTTAGTGAAGGATACTGCTGCCCAGAGCTGGTATGCGGTTGACCTGCACATGTTCTATGTAGGATCTGGACATAATCAACAGCTCCTTGCCTCTTCTGTACCTCTATACCCAGAGGTGATGAGGTCACTGTCACTGCAACTGTCAGTGCTCGCATTTGCCTCCCTATTCCTGTCAATAACTAAGGCTCCTTAAATAAGTCTCTCTAGACCAGTAAGAGGGAATGGGGAGTGGAGGAACAAAGCTTAAAGCTAATGCTTAGTCCTAGGAAAAGTGCAGCATTGCAGGAGATGAAAGACAGGAGTTGCTTTAACTCTGCACTGCAGAGATCAATACAATTGCTGGAGAGTGAGTGAGGATTAAAGAGAAATAACTTATTCCTTCTTCTTTTATTTTATTTTATTTCTAAGTAACATTTGCAAGCAGCTTTTGAATAATTGGCTTAAACAGGACTTTAACACAGAAGCCCCAAGTTGTGGAGGTTCCTTCTCGGTGGGTTGGGAGGTAGCCGCAGGTCAGGTGCTTGTGTGGGGCTGGAGGCTGCTGTGCTACCTCTAGGTTGTTTCAAACAAAAGCAAAGTTCAGGCATGCTGCAAATCCCATGGCATGTGTTCAGATGAGATTCTGATGCTCCATCAATGAGCATGCTCCCATTTACTGGCTGTATTTTGCTCCTCTAGCACGTTTCATGGACTTTGTCCTTTACATCCAATCCGAGCGTTTTCTGAAGTAGTGCCTTCATTCATGAAATAGCTGCTGTGTTCCCCAACAGGCCAGGTTGTAGTCCAAGGGTAACTACAGCAATTCCAGTGTGGCTGGCACTTAATTAGTGAGTTAGTACTGGGGATTAAGTCACAGGCCTTCTGGTCCTGTGCCGAGCTCTGTTCCTGACTGAGTGCAGGGCTTTGAGCAGAAGAAATCGGCATTTAGTCTCTCGGTGGTGGGGAATTCCCTGAGTTGAAATGAATGGGACCGAGGAGTTCTGAGCTCAGAACACCAGTCTGCAAACCTCTGTGTGTTCTGGTCTTCACATCTGCAGAACATGGATAATGACTACACTTTGGGAGGTTTTGATGTTCAGATCAAAATGGATCTGAAAGTGCAGCTATTGAGTGTAACTTCACGGCAGTCTTTCTCTGCTTAACACCTTCACACTCAGAATTATGCCAACTGTGCCAAATATTTGGAAAAGTGACCAAAATGTAGGAGAAAATGCACTTCTGGCACAGGGTTGTGAATCTATTGCAACACACAGCTGGGAGAGCAAAGAATTCTGTGTAAGTGGGTAAAAACATCCTTCTGCAGTAATGATCTGTTGTGAGGTTACCAGCTATCTAATCTAGTTTCCATCCATTGCATCAAGTGATAATCCTCTAACAAATTAGGTGCTGTTAGCAGCATTCCTGTCAGCCCGGCTCTGGCTGCACAGCCAGGCAACCTGCCTTTGAGGAGTCTCACGGTTTGCCCTAGTCAGTCATGCTGCTTCCTCAGCCTCTGGAGACCGTGTTTCAAACAGAACACAAAGCTGAGCTGTCTGTCTTGCTGCTCTAATTGTATTTATTCTGCTTCTCCTCCACACACTGCCTGCCGGGCGTGTTTGGTCATATATAGGGATAGCTCCTGGGTTGGGTTTTCTTGGGATAGCCATTGTAATTGGCTTTTTGGCATATCCTGTCCTACTTTAACACGATTCCTTCACTGTGCTTACACAGGGGCTTGTTAGTAAGTGCGCTGGGGATGAGAAAGCCAAATACTTGCAAACCAGGCTGTCATGCTCGGTGTCTCTAGGGCTAGCTGCAAGGTGGGGCTTGCTGGCTGTAACGTGTCCTTGCCCAGGGATGGGTTGTGCCTCCAGCTCAGAGCCAGGCTTGCTCCCTGATGAACCCTGTGCTGCTCTGGCAGCCGGCCCTACCCCTGTGCTCCAGAGCTGCCCCTTGCTGAGGGTCATATACTGCCTGGGGGGAATTCAGTGACAGGCAATGCCGCAATGAATGCGATCCAATTTCTGCCTCTGAATAATTAAGAGGGAACGTGGCTTTTGGCCAGGGTGCACCATCCTCTGTCACTCATCTGCTTCTCTGACTGTTGCTTGAAGCAGATGCTCCTCTCTGGGGCTTCCCAGCAGGGCAATGAGACACAGATTCCCAACTACCCTTTATTACCTTGTCTAGTGAGCTTAAAGTCCTCAGGGTGCCATTTCTCTACTGCTTTTCTCTCCTGCAAAATCAAGCCATGGTGTTTAATTGTAAGCTGCAACCTTGATGCTTGGTTTCAGTAAAGAGATTGGAGCAAGGGATGGGGGCAGGAGGAGTGTGGAGCGAGGGGGCTTGTTTCACTGTTCGCTCCCTCTGCAGCTGGGAGTTCCTTATAGTAATCCAGGGATCCAGAAATGCAGGGAGAGCAGTGTTGAATTGTGCTGCAGGGAGATCCCCTGTGCTCAGGTCTTGGCATAATGGGCATGTTGTCAACACTCTGTGTGTGGAAGTGGGAGATCCTTTCAGCAGGGTGTAAAGGAAAACCACTGACAAAGCAGCCCTTGCATTAGAGGGGCAGATGGTGGTGGCTGCCTCTGCAGTGTTTTAGAACAGCTGAGGAATCCCCTCTGTATATGAATATGTGCATGTTTTTAATGTGAATTCAATGGTGGGATGAATTGGCTGTAGATGGTTTTCATAACCCCTGAGTAGAATAGTGTAATATCATTATTAGCTGTGCCTCTGTGCAGTGGGGTAGTCCAGTGTTTGACTTGTTGAACCTCAACATCAAGTAAGTGAAAGTCAGGAAAGCACCCTGGAGTTGTGATGGCCCCCACCATTGCAGACCCATCCGTGCCCCACTGCAAACCCTGCTGCATGGAGTCATAGAACCCACTGGGTTGGAAAAGGCCTTCAAGATCATCAGGTCCAGCTGTTGCCCCAGGACTGCAACTGACTGGGGACTTCTTCTGCTGGAGCCTGGCATGTTTCCTGTGATGAACCACTGCTCTGAGCCGATGTGACAGTTGGTGTGAGAGTCCCATTTCCAATCTACCTGTCACCTCCTCAGCCTGCCTCTAACCTGGCTTGGTTAGCCACTGGTAAGCTATTAAACCCTTAAACAGCTTTGACACGGTGAGTTAGTCAGGGTTGCAAGTTGTAGGTGGAACAGACCTTATCACCACACAAAGACTTTGATCTGTGCTGTGAGAAGAGTGTTGCTGATGGCACTTCTGGGAATGGGACTAAAAGGGCAGAGCTCTTTGAAGAGACCTGTTTTTCTTTTTCATCTATAGGATCTTGAAATAGAGTGGAAAAAAATAGTTTGGGGATGGGTAGGGGGAGTATGAAAACTCATTTATGCAGCCAAGTAAGAGAGTGGAGGTGGCTTGTTGGACTGTGCCGTGGCTGGATGGGTTTGTTAGTGCAGCTCTCTTCTAGTGTGTGATGTTCCCATTTCACTGCATGAGAAGATAGACACAGATTTGCCCAATATCTGCAAAATCTCCTCTGTGGAAAGGTGTTCTCTTCCCTGGAGTGGTTGCTTCCCACCAAAAGAATAAGTCCATCTTCCTGGCCAATTGTGGTGATCTCGTATTGGAAGGGACCTCTGGAGTCTACTTTTGCTGGAAGTGAGACATTAAACCACCAATCATCCAGGATAATACTGTTTCAGGAGCTCATTGATTTTTAGCGGAGAGAAGTGAGTTAAAACAATGAGCCACTGACCTATTCGAAAATGAACAACCTCCTCAGTGTCATCAGGAGCTGGTGATAGATCATCCTGGACAAGGGCCGGTGCAAGGGAATAAAGGGTTTGCCTCATCCCTGCTGCTGCTATACACTGTGTGACTGCTGTTGTACTCACTGTGTGTTTTGTTCACGGGTGAAGCAGCAGTACATCTCATGTATAAAAAGCCAACAACTTCTTGTGATGATAATGGAACTGTAAGAGTCTAATCCTTATTAGCCCAGCTGTAATTCTCACAGACAAATAATAGCAACACAGTTAAAGTTGTTATATGTGTATGTTACTGGGGGTATCGTGTTCATACTGATGGCTTCTTCTCCAGTTTCTGTTTAGGGTCACTTTTGTTTGTTATAAGAGCTTCATATCTTTGCTTATCAGTCTCTACCTCCCAGATAATGTTACAGGTTATGGATGCTGGGTGCTATTTGTACCCTTCATGATCCCTACAAGCAGTTTAGTCCAGCTCTGTGTGTGCATTTCTTTAACTGATCATGGGTAAGTTTAGAGCTGTGGGGTCTCCAGTGTTAAATCTGTGTTCCATTGTTTGCCACCTCGTGCTGGTGTTCCCCTCTGCCACATCCTAATGCCTCTGCTTCTCAAGGGCACTGTTTCTCTGCACTGTTGGCATCGTGTTGGTCATAAATATCTCATTCTTCACAGAATAACTGCTCATTACAAATGCCCATGTAAAATTACGTTTGTAACATGCAGAGATCATAGAATCCCAGCCTGGTTTGTGTTGGAAGGGGCCTTAAAGCTCATCCATTTCCAACCCCCTGCCACGGGCAGGGACACCTTCCACTAGAGCAGGTTGCTCCAAGCCCCTGTGTCCAACCTGGCCTTGAACACTGCCAGGGATGGAGCAGCCACAGCTTCTCTGGGCACCCTGTGCCAGCACCTCGCCAGAAACACCAGAGTACCTGGTCACTGAGAGAAATTGCTGCCACAGCTGAATCAAGTAAAACAAAGTGGGCAGGTCAAGAAGGGCTCAGAGTAAGTTGGTGTGCCTCAGTGCTGGGGCTGTGCAAACTCAGTACGGAGCTTATGGCCAGTTACTGGCCATACATCTGAGTTACCTTGCAGGCATATTCCCTGCAGCTTTTCTTCTTGGCAGACCTTGTACCTGCCTTCTCTGCTCCTCCCTGTCTGGGCTGAGGAGCTGCTTGCTTGTTCTGGGCTTTAGGGTAGCCCAGGAGGAGTGGAGAGGTGAGTGACTGCAGGTCTGGGCTCCTTATTAATGCACAAAATACTCTAGAATCCTTCTTTGTGGGAAGTGAGGAACAAATAAAATTCTGGTTTTAAAATTGAATAAAACCATAATTATTTTTTGCTTCTTGTAATATAAATTAACATGGACCCCATGCTTATTTGCTCTCTTGCTATTAAGATTTTGGCCCCTGCCTCTTGATTGCTTCTTTCCTACCTCTGGTACCTGCACAGGGCTTTGGGATAAGAAAGTGGAAATCTGTTCTTGAACTATCTCTTACAGGTTTTAGGCCAAGCCATGACTTTGGGGAGTTCAGTTGGTGGTATGTGCACATCTGATCAATAAAGCTCCTAGTTATGCACTTTGCTATTAAGTCTTAGTTCATTGATTTAAGGAGTTACCAGGAACTAGGGAAATAACATGGTTAATTAAGTTAATTGGATTGTAAGGTCTCCAGGGATTGTTCCTGTCTCTGTACTCTCTGAAGCACCTCAGACACCTCTGATCACTATGAAATAATGACTTTTTCTTCCCATACGCTGACAGTTTGAACTGTTTAGTTGCTTCAAAACGATCTGCATTTCAAGGCAACTGATTTCTACATGAGCCATGGAGTTATGGCTTTGTAGCCTTTGGCTTTTGACGTTCAGGTGGAGAGGGAGAAGGGGATTTTTAATAGGATTCAGCTAAATGATCCCAAGGAATCTGGATCCTTTTATTTGTTTGCCTCCATATCCTGTTAAGTCGCTACCTGCGCTCTTAGCAAAGAACCTGTGGGGTGAATTCTACTGTGTTTGTGGTTAATATCTTGGCCTTGGGAGTTAATTTGAATTACATTTTTCTTACCATCCAGCAAGACATGCAAAGGAATAATGTATCGGGCTGTAGACAGATCTATGCTGGGGCATCCTTTTTTCAGGGAAATAAGTAAACAGATCTCCCATTTCTAAACCAGAAATTTATTCTGGGCGTATAAAGTGAAATCCAGCACAGAGGTTTTCTTCTAGAGCTTGTATTTCTTCTAATTTATAGCTCCTTTTCTTTCTGCAGGTGAATTTAAGACTTAATCCTCCCGTTATGGGTCTGTAATTTATGTTTTCAGAACTTTACGATTGTTATCTTCCAGTGTTTTTATGAAGCTCTGCTGTGGAGGTGCTCAGATAAGGTTGTATATTCAACACTGGCCAATCGCTAGGAGCAAAACTGGGATTATAAATAACCAGGTATGTTCTCCCTCAGCATGAGCTTGTTCTAATGCTAATTTCTTTTACCTCTTCTGAAGCATTAGGGAAGATGAGCTATAGGAAGATGGGCTGGAAGAAGCTCTTCATGCAGTGGCTGGAAAACTGTACTTGGGGCTTAACTGTGTAGTGATTTGTTGTTGCTGTGGACAGACAGATTGAAGGCTTTTGTATGAATTAGGGCTTGTTGTTTTCTCCCTGGTATTCACTTACAAGAAAGGAGGGTGAAGGAAGAAAGCACATCTGTGCTGCTTGGCAATGCACCCATCAAGTGAAAAAAGTTCTTGAGACTGTATTTCTCCAGTAATTTATCTTGAAACTGTATTTGTCTTAAAGTTTTTTAGCTTAGACTTGAGTTATTATCCTTCTTATGCTATCCCTTTCAAGTATCCTGGGATTCTTCCCTGTTTCCAGTCACAGGAACCAAGGAGTTATCAGAACCTGGCTGTTGAACAGCTTGGAGGAGCAACTTGGCATTTTTCCTTTTGGCTTGACTGTTGTTTTTCTTGCTGCTGTTCTTCAAAGTGAAACAAACTGTCATACAAGGTTTTACTATTTCCATAGTGCTATCTGGGGTGGTAGGTAAGAGGGTGAATGGGTCGCTCACCAATTTGCCCCTTGCCTAGAGAAATACTTAATCCTAAATCTTGCTACTGTGTGCTGTTCTGCTGCATGAAATGGTGTTTTTAAATGAATTTCTATGTGAGGAACTTGGATTTCAGTATTTTTTAAATTACCAAATAGAAAGCAAAGATTCTTTTGTGTGTGGCTTTTTTCTAAGAGATGAAGAGGGTTCTTCCCAGGAGGATGCAGTAACTGCTGCATGTGGTTGGTACAAAACCAGGTATGTTGAAGAAGTGCCTACCTCAACAGTAACTCAACTCCACGAGGGCAGGTTCTCTGAAGCCTCTAAGTATTGCATGGTTGGAAACGGGAAGTAGCAGTGTGTGTCTGTGGGGATGGGTGGTGTTTTGTGCCTTCCCCCCATGTGGATATGTTGTGTGTTAAAATCTTGCCTGCAGACACGAGCATTAGCAGAAATGGATTTCATTCACTTGAATGAAAGGCTGTCTCCTTGTCTGCTGTGCCTGATGTATGGGTGATCTTACTGTCACCAGCAGCAAATTTATTGGCTGTACAGTGGTTAGATGGGGAGCAGTGGAGTAGTAAAAGCAGTGCAGTGTACCTTGCTCTGTTGCATTGCCATCCCTGCGGGCAAGAGTAGCAGGAGAGCAGAGGGTGCTCTACCATCATGTTCATCGTGGTTGTCTTTGGCAGTAAGCATCTATTTCTCCTCTTCAGTTCCCTGCAAAGCTGCTGAGAGATGCATGTGCAGTTACAAAAGGCTTGCCTTTCTCCATGTTTAAAGCTTCCTAGGTGTTTTTGCAAATGCCTCTCCAATTTCTCCCTCATTTCACCCCTAAGTCCCGTTATGCAGCATTATTCCAGCTTCTGCAAGATGCTCCTCTAGCTAGGGGAGCCTGTCTGCTTCATCAGCTATTTCCAATGTTAGAACCCCCCCCCTTTTCCCTCTAATTTCCACTGCCTGAACATTACAGGCTCTCAAATTAGGTTTGAGAGCTTGTAGTTGCGTGGAGCTGAAGTAGGGCAGGGGAGATGATGCTCCTGGAGGGCAGGATGAGGCCGTGTGCGGACCCCTGTAGCTATTGAGTTTCCCCTTCTCTAAATCCAGTAGAATACAAAGCTCTGTGATACGGAACAAGGAACTTCTAGTTTGGTCTGGCATAAGTATTCTAGATGTGTTGTGTTACTGAGGCTGCAATCTTGCAAATGAGATGCAGAGCTGAGCAGGCCTTTCCCTTCTTCCCAGGCTACTGAGCCAGTTGGGATGCTGCTGCTTTTCTGTCTCTCCGTAACCGATAGTGGGGTATGAACTGGTCACATTAAAGCTCTTCTGGAAGTAGCAGAGGTGGTCTGACAGCTTTATTCCAGTGGTGCAGTGCTGGTGTGGGCACTGCAATACCTGTGTGTGGGATGTCAACACAATCTTTATCCCAAGGGACACAGCAAGCATAAGCCTATCTCTGTTTTAACATGCTGAAATGCCTTTGCTCTTACATATTTCTCTGCATGCAAACTGCAGCTACATGTAGGGCTGTGAGATGTCCTGGGTTTCCCCAGCCTGCAGGAGAGTTGTTACTGGAAGCCTCACTGAGGGATTCCTGTGGGAATGACAGTCCTTGCCTGAGTGTTGCAAACCTGTATGTGAGAGTGATAAACACCAGTGCTGGAGAAGGGGAAGAGGCTACAGGAAAGGAGGTGAGCAGAAGAGCTGGTGCTGATCCTCTTGCCCAGGAGCAGAAGTTGCATGAGACAAAATGCCGTTGCTAGTGAGTTATGATGGAAATCCCCTGACACCTGGAGGGGGAATGCCAAAGTGCTCCTGGAGGAGAAAGATTGCTGGTGAGAGTTGAGAGCTCTTGCACGTGTGTTGCTCTTCAGCAAAGAACTTGAAGCTGAACCCAGTGAAGGGATGTGAGGTCAGGTAGCTGCATTGTTCTGTGAGCTCCAAGTCCCCTTGCAACTTCCCAGCTCCACCCTGAACACCTACAGCAAGAGCCTTTTGAAATAGTCATTTTACTTTGTATGTGTAGGCTGTCTTGAGCAAAACACCAGAAAACCCTCCTTAAACAAGAAGAAAGAGAATAGTAAAGTGCCTCCAAACTACTCCCAAGTGCTGCCTCTGCGGTGGATACAGCTTCCAGCAGCACAAATCACTGCATTGCAAACAAGCAAAGCAAACAGAGGAGCTTTCACCTGAGTACTGAAATAAACTGCAGACCTCAAAATAAAGCCTTGCAAGTAGCTAACAGCTTGTCTAGGTCTCAGCACTGGTTTTGGGGGAGGAATGGAGCAAGACTTAAGCACTAAAAAACCTTGAAGTAGTCTTTCCCCACTGTGAGTTAATCTATGGCAAACTGCTTATGTAGTAAGATGTGGGTGTAGAGAGAGGGAATGACAGTTTGAGGCTGTTTTGAATTGGCTTGGGAGACTGAGCAGTGCAATGTCTCTCTTCACTTGGAGTTTCAAATGGATCTTGGGATCTATGGCACCACCTTGGTCTAACCTTCCAGTGGGTGTTTCAATCCTCCCTGTCTGCAGAGTCTCCTTATCCATAGCCCATCTCAGTAGCATTTGTCATCTTTCTGTGCTAAGCATTGGGGATGCTGTTGTTGCAAAGCAGCCCCCACTGCATGGATCAGGTCTTCCCCTGTCCAGGGCCACTGCAACTAGAACAATTTGTCAGCCAGATATCTCACTCCTCTGTGCACTTATGCAGGTACATGGCAGCCCATAATGGACCTGAAAGCTTACCTGGCTTCTGCTCTTGACACCAGTGCTGCTGAAGTGTCTAATGTGACTCACTTCACCTTATCCTCAAGGTTGTCATGGGCCTCTTCAGGGGAGTTTTCCCATTGTTATGGCTTCTTGTCTGCTAAGCCCTTATGTCACCTTTATCAGTGTCCCAAACCCCTGATGGACGCTAAGACCAGAAAGAAGAGGTCATCTAGCTTTCTCAAGAGCATGAAGGCTTCAAATTGAAGAGATGAGGCAATAGAAGAGACAAAAGCTGTAAGGAGTGCAGGAAGGTACACAGGAGTTTAAATACAAGCTGCTGGCTTTGTCTTGGGATGGAAAGATGGTGGGATACCTTCTAGAAATCTTTGTTACGGCTTGATGAAGTTTAGCTTTGTGAAAGTGGTGGTTTGGTTATTCTGTCCTTCAAAATGGAACATCCTTTCCTGCCTCTTTGCCTAGGTAAGAGTTGTAAAATTCTTAAGCTAGAGTTGAGGAATACAGTTATAGCTCGGATCAGAGACGGGGAGAAGGGAATGTGTGAGGATTGTTGACCCCCTCATTGTGCTACCCAGCTGTGGTGTTATTTCACTGCTCAGGACTGCCTTGGCCTTGCTCTCATGTACCCTTGTTGTAGTCCTTGTATCTGACTATTGGGCACCACTGGGCAGCCTGAGCTTGTCTGCTGAAC